>NC_090030.1:37364921-37370496 GCF_037176765.1 Anolis sagrei | reverse complement strand
TCCTAACCCTAACCCTAACCCTAACCCTAACCCTAACCCTAACCCTAACCCTAACCCTAACCCTAACCCTAACCCTAACCCTAACCCTAACCCTAACCCTAACCCTAACCCTAACCCTAACCCTAACCCTAACCCTAACCCTAACCCTAACCCTAACCCTAACCCTAACCCTAACCCTAACCCTAACCCTAACCCTAACCCTAACCCTAACCCTAACCCTAACCCTAACCCCTAACCCTAACCCTAACCCTAACCCTAACCCTAACCCTAACCCTAACCCTAACCCTAACCCTAACCCTAACCCTAACCCTAACCCTAACCCTAACCCTAACCCTAACCCTAACCCTAACCCTAACCCTAACCCTAACCCTAACCCTAACCCTAACCCTAACCCTAACCCTAACCCTAACCCTAACCCTAACCCTAACCCTAACCCTAACCCTAACCCTAACCCTAACCCTAACCCTAACCCTAACCCTAACCCTAACCCTAACCCTAACCCTAACCCTAACCCTAACCCTAACCTAACCCTAACCCTAACCCTAACCCTAACCCTAACCCTAACCCTAACCCTAACCCTAACCCTAACCCTAACCCTAACCCTAACCCTAACCCTAACCCTAACCCTAACCCTAACCCTAACCCTAACCCTAACCCTAACCCTAACCCTAACCCTAACCCTAACCCTAACCCTAACCCTAACCCTAACCCTAACCCTAACCCTAACCCTAACCCTAACCCTAACCCTAACCCTAACCCTAACCCTAACCCTAACCCTAACCCTAACCCTAACCCTAACCCTAACCCTAACCCTAACCCTAACCCTAACCCTAACCCTAACCCTAACCCTAACCCTAACCCTAACCCTAACCCTAACCCTAACCTAACCCTAACCCTAACCCTAACCCTAACCCTAACCCTAACCCTAACCCTAACCCTAACCCTAACCCTAACCCTAACCCTAACCCTAACCCTAACCCTAACCCTAACCCTAACCCTACCCTAACCCTAACCCTAACCCTAACCCTAACCCTAACCCTAACCCTAACCCTAACCCTAACCCTAACCCTAACCCTAACCCTAACCTAACCCTAACCCTAACCCTAACCCTAACCCTAACCCTAACCTAACCCTAACCCTAACCCTAACCCTAACCCTAACCCTAACCCTAACCCTAACCCTAACCCTAACCCTAACCCTAACCCTAACCCTAACCCTAACCCTAACCCTAACCCTAACCCTAACCCTAACCCTAACCCTAACCCTAACCCTAACCCTAACCCTAACCCTAACCCTAACCCTAACCCTAACCCTAACCCTAACCCTAACCCTAACCCTAACCCTAACCCTAACCCTAACCCTAACCCTAACCCTAACCCTAACCCTAACCCTAACCCTAACCCTAACCCTAACCCTAACCCTAACCCTAACCCTAACCCTAACCCTAACCCTAACCCTAACCCTAACCCTAACCCTAACCCTAACCCTAACCCTAACCCTAACCCTAACCCTAACCCTAACCCTAACCCTAACCCTAACCCTAACCCTAACCCTAACCCTAACCCTAACCCTAACCCTAACCCTAACCCTAACCCTAACCCTAACCCTAACCCTAACCCTAACCCTAACCCTAACCCTAACCCTAACCCTAACCCTAACCCTAACCCTAACCCTAACCCTAACCCTAACCCTAACCCTAACCCTAACCCTAACCCTAACCCTAACCCTAACCCTAACCCTAACCCTAACCCTAACCCTAACCCTAACCCTAACCCTAACCCTAACCCTAACCCTAACCCTAACCCTAACCCTAACCCTAACCCTAACCCTAACCCTAACCCTAACCCTAACCCTAACCCTAACCCTAACCCTAACCTAACCCTAACCCTAACCCTAACCCTAACCCTAACCCTAACCCTAACCCTAACCCTAACCCTAACCCTAACCCTAACCCTAACCCTAACCCTAACCCTAACCCTAACCCTAACCCTAACCCTAACCCTAACCTAACCCTAACCCTAACCCTAACCCTAACCCTAACCCTAACCCTAACCCTAACCCTAACCCTAACCCTAACCCTAACCCTAACCCTAACCCTAACCCTAACCCTAACCCTAACCCTAACCCTAACCCTAACCCTAACCCTAACCCTAACCCTAACCCTAACCCTAACCCTAACCCTAACCCTAACCCTAACCCTAACCCTAACCCTAACCCTAACCCTAACCCTAACCCTAACCCTAACCCTAACCCTAACCCTAACCCTAACCCTAACCCTAACCCTAACCCTAACCCTAACCCTAACCCTAACCCTAACCCTAACCCTAACCCTAACCCTAACCCTAACCCTAACCCTAACCCTAACCCTAACCCTAACCCTAACCCTAACCCTAACCCTAACCCTAACCCTAACCCTAACCCTAACCCTAACCCTAACCCTAACCCTAACCCTAACCCTAACCCTAACCCTAACCCTAACCCTAACCCTAACCCTAACCCTAACCTAACCCTAACCCTAACCCTAACCCTAACCCTAACCCTAACCCTAACCCTAACCCTAACCCTAACCCTAACCCTAACCCTAACCCTAACCCTAACCCTAACCCTAACCCTAACCCTAACCCTAACCCTAACCCTAACCCTAACCCTAACCCTAACCCTAACCCTAACCCTAACCCTAACCCTAACCCTAACCCTAACCCTAACCCTAACCCTAACCCTAACCCTAACCCTAACCCTAACCCTAACCCTAACCCTAACCCTAACCCTAACCCTAACCCTAACCCTAACCCTAACCCTAACCCTAACCCTAACCCTAACCTAACCCTAACCCTAACCCTAACCCTAACCCTAACCCTAACCCTAACCCTAACCCTAACCCTAACCCTAACCCTAACCCTAACCCTAACCCTAACCCTAACCCTAACCCTAACCCTAACCCTAACCCTAACCCTAACCCTAACCCTAACCCTAACCCTAACCCTAACCCTAACCCTAACCCTAACCCTAACCCTAACCCTAACCCTAACCCTAACCCTAACCCTAACCCTAACCCTAACCCTAACCCTAACCCTAACCCTAACCCTAACCCTAACCCTAACCCTAACCCTAACCCTAACCCTAACCCTAACCCTAACCCTAACCCTAACCCTAACCCTAACCCTAACCCTAACCCTAACCCTAACCCTAACCCTAACCCTAACCCTAACCCTAACCCTAACCCTAACCCTAACCCTAACCCTAACCCTAACCCTAACCCTAACCCTAACCCTAACCCTAACCTAACCCTAACCCTAACCCTAACCCTAACCCTAACCCTAACCCTAACCCTAACCCTAACCCTAACCCTAACCCTAACCCTAACCCTAACCCTAACCCTAACCCTAACCCTAACCCTAACCCTAACCCTAACCCTAACCCTAACCCTAACCCTAACCCTAACCCTAACCCTAACCCTAACCCTAACCCTAACCCTAACCCTAACCCTAACCCTAACCCTAACCCTAACCCTAACCCTAACCCTAACCCTAACCCTAACCTAACCCTAAACCCTAACCCTAACCCTAACCCTAACCCTAACCCTAACCCTAACCCTAACCCTAACCCTAACCCTAACCCTAACCCTAACCCTAACCCTAACCCTAACCCTAACCCTAACCCTAACCTAACCCTAACCCTAACCCTAACCCTAACCCTAACCCTAACCCTAACCCTAACCCTAACCCTAACCCTAACCCTAACCCTAACCCTAACCCTAACCCTAACCCTAACCCTAACCCTAACCCTAACCCTAACCCTAACCCTAACCCTAACCCTAACCCTAACCCTAACCCTAACCCTAACCCTAACCCTAACCCTAACCCTAACCCTAACCCTAACCCTAACCCTAACCCTAACCCTAACCCTAACCCTAACCCTAACCCTAACCCTAACCCTAACCCTAACCCTAACCCTAACCCTAACCCTAACCCTAACCCTAACCCTAACCCTAACCCTAACCCTAACCCTAACCCTAACCCTAACCCTAACCCTAACCCTAACCCTAACCCTAACCCTAACCCTAACCCTAACCCTAACCCTAACCCTAACCCTAACCCTAACCCTAACCCTAACCCTAACCCTAACCCTAACCCTAACCCTAACCCTAACCCTAACCCTAACCCTAACCCTAACCCTAACCCTAACCCTAACCCTAACCCTAACCCTAACCCTAACCCTAACCCTAACCCTAACCCTAACCCTAACCCTAACCCTAACCCTAACCCTAACCCTAACCCTAACCTAACCCTAACCCTAACCTAACCCTAACCCTAACCCTAACCCTAACCCTAACCCTAACCCTAACCCTAACCCTAACCCTAACCCTAACCCTAACCCTAACCCTAACCCTAACCCTAACCCTAACCCTAACCCTAACCCTAACCCTAACCCTAACCCTAACCCTAACCCTAACCCTAACCCTAACCCTAACCCTAACCCTAACCCTAACCCTAACCCTAACCCTAACCCTAACCCTAACCCTAACCCTAACCCTAACCCTAACCCTAACCCTAACCCTAACCCTAACCCTAACCCTAACCCTAACCCTAACCCTAACCCTAACCCTAACCCTAACCCTAACCCTAACCCTAACCCTAACCCTAACCCTAACCCTAACCCTAACCCTAACCCTAACCCTAACCCTAACCTAACCCTAACCCTAACCCTAACCCTAACCCTAACCCTAACCCTAACCCTAACCCTAACCCTAACCCTAACCCTAACCCTAACCCTAACCCTAACCCTAACCCTAACCCTAACCCTAACCCTAACCCTAACCCTAACCCTAACCCTAACCCTAACCCTAACCCTAACCCTAACCCTAACCCTAACCCTAACCCTAACCCTAACCCTAACCCTAACCCTAACCCTAACCCTAACCCTAACCCTAACCCTAACCCTAACCCTAACCCTAACCCTAACCCTAACCTAACCCTAACCCTAACCCTAACCCTAACCCTAACCCTAACCCTAACCCTAACCCTAACCCTAACCCTAACCCTAACCCTAACCCTAACCCTAACCCTAACCCTAACCCTAACCCTAACCCTAACCCTAACCCTAACCCTAACCCTAACCCTAACCTAACCCTAACCCTAACCCTAACCCTAACCCTAACCCTAACCCTAACCCTAACCCTAACCCTAACCCTAACCCTAACCCTAACCCTAACCCTAACCCTAACCCTAACCCTAACCCTAACCCTAACCCTAACCCTAACCCTAACCCTAACCCTAACCCTAACCCTAACCCTAACCCTAACCCTAACCCTAACCCTAACCCTAACCCTAACCCTAACCCTAACCTACCCTAACCCTAACCCTAACCCTAACCCTAACCCTAACCCTAACCCTAACCCTAACCCTAACCCTAACCCTAACCCTAACCCTAACCCTAACCCTAACCCTAACCCTAACCCTAACCTAACCCTAACCCTAACCCTAACCCTAACCCTAACCCTAACCCTAACCCTAACCCTAACCCTAAACCCTAACCCTAACCCTAACCCTAACCCTAACCCTAACCCTAACCCTAA
>NC_090030.1:36654921-36757421 GCF_037176765.1 Anolis sagrei | reverse complement strand
AGGCGCTGCACCCAGTGTGCCCATCACCACTGGCTTGTGCCACAGTCTTGGCAGTTCGATCTTTAAATCCTCATATCGTATCAAGTTTTCCAGTTGTTTCTCTTCAATAATAATAATAATAACAATAATAATAATAATAATAATAATAATAATAATAATCTGGTGAAGGAGAGCTGGAGGAGAGAGTGGTGGGGGTGTTGGTATGTGGTATCAAATAGATTATCCCAAGGGAAGTCAGCTATGTATGGGGGCAAGACCATTCCCCAAACCCGTATCCTCTTGTACTCTTAGGAAATGTCTAGTTCAGTTCCCAGGCACTGGAAAAAAAAAAACAATGGCCATCCCCTCACATCTGAGAGCCCAAGGAGCACAGAACTAGGCTGTTTAGTTCTAGTTGAGACTTATTCTTTGAGGAATGTTACACTTCCAACCACATTGGGTGCGCCATTCCTTCCTCAGCTCGCTTCTAAGGATGCACTCCATTTTACATTTTCCTGCGGGGAAGTCTGGCTTGGCCTTACCCAAAGAGTCCACACAGTTGGGGCCGAACAGGAGTTAAAATTGCTCCAAGGGATACGCTCTGGGTTTCCATATGTTCCTCCAGGATGGGTCATAACGGCGGGATGAGAGGTCAGGAAGAGGAGATGCCGTCTTGATGGAACTGTAACCGTCTGTTTGCTCTTCTTGTGCCTGAAGCAGTCGGAAAGTTTGGACACCTTTGGTGACAACAAGAAACAACGCTTGGAGGACAATGCTTCCTGCCTGCTTCCGCCCTGCATCTCTCCAATACCCAACCACAGACTAACCAGTGCTAAAGAGTAAGTCCTTTCTTCCTCCCCTTCCCCTTCCCTCCTCCCTCCCTCCCTCTCTTTCTTTCTTTCTTTCTTTCTTTCTTTCTTTCTTTCTCCCACCCTCCCTCCCCCTCCCTTCCTCTCTTCCTTCCTCTCTCCTTTCCTCTCTTCCTTCCTCTCTCCCTTCCTTCCTCCTTTTCTTCCTTCCTTCCTTCCTTCCTTCCTTCCTTTCTTTCTTTCTTTCTTTCTTCCCTTCTCCCTCCCTTCCCTCCCTTCCTTCCTTCCTTCCTTCCTCCTTTTCTTTCTTCCTTCCTTCCTTTCTTCCTCCCTTCCTTCCTTCCTTCCTTCCTTCCTTCCTTCCTTCCTTCCTTCCTCTCTTCCTTCCTTCCTTCTTTCCTCTCTTCCTTCCTTCCTTCCTTCCTTCCTTCCTTCCTTCCTTCCTTCCTTCCTTCCTTTCTCCTTTTCTTTCTTTCTCTTTTTCTCCCTTTCTTTCTTTCTTTCTTTCTTTCTTTCTCCCTCCCTCCCTCCCTCCCTCCCTCCCTCCCTCCCTTCCTTCCTCCTTTTCTTTCTTCCTTCCTTCCTTCCTTCCTTCCTTCCTTCCTTCCTTCCTCCCTCCCTCCCTCCCTCCCTCCCTCCCTCCCTCCCTCCTTCTCTTTCTTTCTTTCTTTCTTTCTCCCTCCCACCCTCCCTCCCCCTCCCTTCCTCTCTTCCTTCCTCTCTCCTTTCCTCTCTTCCTTCCTCTCTCCCTTCCTTCCTCCTTTTCTTTCTTCCTTCCTTCCTTCCTTCCTTCCTTCCTTCCTTCCTTCCTTCCTTCCTTTCTTTCTTCCCTTCTCCCTCCCTTCCCTCCCTCCCTTCCTTCCTTCCTCCTTTTCTTCCTTCCTTCCTTTCTCCCTCCCTCCCTCCCTTCCTTCCTCCTTTTCTTTCTTCCTTCCTTCCTTCCTTCCTTCCTTCCTTCCTTCCTTCCTTCCTTCCTTCCTCCCTCCCTCCCTCCCTCCCTCCCTCCCTCCCTCCCTCCCTCCTTCTCTTTCTTTCTTTCTTTCTTTCTTTCTTTCTTTCTTTCTTTCTCCCTCCCACCCTCCCTCCCCCCTCCCTTCCTCTCTTCCTTCCTCTCTCCTTTCCTCTCTTCCTTCCTCTCTCCCTTCCTTCCTCCTTTTCTTCCTTCCTTCCTTCCTTCCTTCCTTCCTCCCTTTCTTTCTTCACTTCTCCCTCCCTTCCCTCCCTCCCTTTCTTCCTTCCTCCTTTTCCTCCTTTTCTTCCTTCCTTCCTTCCTTCTTTCCTTTGCAAATTCATTGTAATGTTTTTTTTGGGGGGGGTTGGCTTTTTAAGTCTCTTCTGCTGTGTTTTTCAGTGTTTTTATGAGAGATGGTCACTTGTTGGCAACTCCTTGTGTTGTGAGATGTTTTGTTGCCAAATTTGGTGAGATTTCGTTCATTGATTCTTTTGTTTTGAAGGTACTCATGACGCACAGAGTGTTTATATATAGATAGATAGATTAGTGGGAGTGGTAGTACAATCCTCGTTTTGGAAGCCACGGTGTGTGTTTCTTAATGGTTGCAATTAGGAAGCGACTGGAGCAGATGCTGCTCTCATTGGAAGTCACGAAGGGCGATTGCGATGGCCTTTCCCCGGATGGGGAGATCCATCGGCTTTGCTGAGCTCGTTCCTCTTTGATTTGTTGCTTTGAGGTATTGTAAATCTATAAATGCCCGACGCTGACTTAAACTGACGAAGAGGGAGACATAAATTCTTGTTGACTTAATTTGCTATTGAGAATTTGAGTCAATAATCATGAAAAGTAAATGGCTGCAGAATGCAAGAGGAGACGTCTCAGGAAAGATTAAGACTCACGTAATCTTCATTGACTCGACCGGGAGAGTAACTAAAATGATACCCCCCCCCCCCCCAAATCCATGCTCAAATTAACACGTTAGGAAGCCAACTGGGTCTGTTTAAGGAAAGGTCAGGCTGGAAACGGGCTGATGTTCTCCTAGGTGGGAGGGAAAGAGGTTTCCCGGCCAAGCGGTCTTCCTGGGAGGTCAGCCAAGGACAGCATGTCCGTATTGTTGTCGCCATTGCCTTCCTTGATTCCCCAGTTATTCCCAAAGGAAGGCGATCATTGGCAACCCACTTGTGAGGGACTCGGAGGTGGAAAATACGCAACTGGAGAGATGCTCCAAGACAGTAGATCTACACAAAGGGTGGAACTCATGCAGCCTGGACATCCCAGCAGTCCAAGCCCTGAGAGATAATGCTGGGCGTTTCAGTCCTGCATCTGTTTAAGGAGCTCCATTGGCTGCCATTTATTTTCTGGGCCCAATTCAAGGCTAGCACCTACAAACAGGCCCGTAGCCAGGTGGGGGGGGGGGGGGTCTTGAGGGGCTTCATCCCCCCCCCCCCGAAATTCTCTGGGTGGTCCGCGAGAAGGCCTTACTGGTACATTATTTAAACTGTTATGTTTATTCGTATCGTGATCTGATCACCATGCTCAATATATCCCATACGCATGGGGGTATTATTGGGGTAATGATACAAAAGGTTTGCTAGGGTACACCCTGAGTCCCCCCCCCCCCCCGGATCAAACTCAGCCCCCTCCCTCCGGATCAAACTCACCACTCCAAATCAAACTCAGCCCCCCCCCCAAATAAAACTCAGCCACCACCCCCCCAAATAAAACTCAGCCCCCCCCCCGGATGAAACTCAGCCTCCCCAAATCAAACTCAGCCACCACCCCCCAAATAAAACTCAGCCCCTGCCAAATCAAACTCAGCCCCCCCCCCCCGGATCAAACTCGCCACCCCGAATCAAACTCAGCCACCCCTCTGAATCAAACTCAGCCCCCCCCCCCGAATCAAACTCAGCCACCCTGCCAAATAAAACTCAGCCCCCCCCCCAAATCAAACTTAGCCCCCCCCGAATCAAACTCAGCCCCCCCCCTCCGGATCAAACTCACCACTCCAAATCAAACTCACCCCCCCCCCGATGAAACTCAGCCTCCACAAATCAAACTCAGCCCCCCCCAGATCAAATTCGCCACCCCGAATCAAACTCAGCCACCCCTCTGAATCAAACTCAACCCCCCCCGAATCAAACTCAGCCACCCCTCTGAATCAAACTCAACCCCCCCCGAATCAAACTCAGCCACCCCTCTGAATCAAACTCAACCCCCCCCTGAATCAAACTCAGCCACCCCTCTGAATCAAACTCAACCCCCCCCGAATCAAACTCAGCCACCCCTCTGAATCAAACTCAACCCCCCCCCGAATCAAACTCAGCCACCCCTCTGAATCAAACTCAACCCCCCCCTGAATCAAACTCAGCCACCCCTCTGAATCAAACTCAACCCCCCCCCCCGAATCAAACTCAGCCACCCCTCTGAATCAAACTCAACCCCCCCCCCCGAATCAAACTCAGCCACCCCTCTGAATCAAACTCAGCCCCCCCCCCCGAATCAAACTCAGCCACCCTGCCAAATCAAACTCAGCTTCCCCCCCCCCCCCCGAATCAAACTCAGCCCCCCCCCAAATCAAAATCCTGGCCCGGAGCGGCAGTTGGTGCTGGGGGAAGGGGTCCCCAGCTGATGGCATATGCAGGAGACAAGGTGGGACTGTCCCTTGGCCCCCTCTCTCTTCACTCTGACCCAGAGGGGCAGTTGGTGCTGCGGGGAGGGGTCCGCAACTGATGACTTATTAATATTAATATTATCTAGAAGGCCGTGCTATTTCCTGCAGACTCTGGGAGTTAAAATCTATCTCGCCACAACCAAACACTGCAGACCAGGAGTGTATTCCTCCTTCCCACAATCCTCAAAAGACAGTTCTAAAGGTTTCCGGTCCAAACCTTCTGTCTCTATCAGCCCCAACTCCCACCTGCCCCTAGTGGCCAACCACGAAAAGGCCGTCCTCTTGATGATAACTCTCCCTGTGGTTGTTGTTTTTGTTCCTTGGCAGCAACAATCCCGCTAAGAAAGTGACGAAGAAAAGGGAGGAGAAGCTCTTTCCGCCCCCCTTGTCTCCTCTGCTGGACGAGGCCGCGCCACGCCACAACAGCCACGACAGCAGCCTCTTCGGCACAGAGAGCGCCCTGCCCACCGTACCGCAAGCCAACGCCTGCTCCAAACACAGGAAAAGTGACAACAAGTCCTCTTCCGGCGCAAAGGGAAATTGTGTAAGCTATCTAAAGACTAGCCCTCCCCTGCCACGCATTGCTGTGGCTCAGCCTGTGTTTTGTGTGTTTATGTATATGTGTATATATGTGCTTTTCCGCATGCGTTATAATGTATTTTTTATTTCTTTGATTTTAAGTCTCGTCCGCTGAGATTTTCAGTGTTTTTATGAGTGATGGTCACTCGTTGGCCTGAGAGGTGTCTTGTGTCCAAATTTGGTGTCAATTCATCCAGTGGTTTTTGAGTTCTGTTAATTCCACTGTATATATTTGTGGTTTTACGCATGCATTGTGATGTATTTTTATATATATATTTGGCTTTTTAAGTCTCTTTTGCTGTGTTTTTTCGTGTTTTTATGAGCAACTAGCAGTACCCGCCACGTGTTGCTGTGGCCAACCTTCCCTCCCTCTTTCTCTCCTTCTTTCTTTCTCTCCTTCCTTCCCTCTTTTTCTTTCCTTTCTTCATTCCCTTCTTCTTTCTTCCTTCTCTACCTGTTTCTTTCCTCACTTCCTTTGCTCTTTGGTTCCATCTTACCTTGTCTCTTTCCTTCCTTCCTTCCTTCCTTCCTTCCTTCCTTCCTTCCTTCCTTCCCTCCTTCTTTCTCCCTTTCATTCCTTATCTCCTTCCTTCCCTCCTTCTTTCTCCCTTTCATTCCTTCTCTCCTTCCTTCCTTCCTTCCCTCTCTCTTTCCTTCCTTCTTTCACTGTTTTATTCCCTTCTCTCCTTCCTTCCTTCTCTACCTTTATTTGTTTCTTTCCTTCCTTCTCTCCTTCCTCCCTTCTTTCCCTCTTTCTCTCCCTCCTCTCCTTCCTTCCTTCCTTCCTTCCTTCCTTCCTTCCTTCCTTCTCTCCTTCTTTCTCCCTTTTATTCCTTCTCTCCTTCCTTCCTTCCCTTTCTCTTTCCTTCCTTCTTTCACTGTTTTATTTCCTTCTCTCCTTGCTTCCTTCTCTACCTTTATTTGTTTCTTTCCTTCCTTCTCTCCTTCCTTCCTTCTTTCCCTCTTTCTCTCCTTCCTCTCCTTCCTTCCTTCCTTCCTTCCTTCCTTCCTTCCTTCCTTCCTTCCTTCCTTCCTTCTTTCTCCCTTTCATTCCTTATCTCCTTCCTTCCCTCTCTCTTTCCTTCCTTCTTTCAGTTTTATTTAGCATTTTTGGGTTTTTAAGTCATTTCCACTTTTGGGGGGGGTGGGTTATGAGTGATGGTCACTCATTGGTCTCTTATGGGTATAGTGTCCACATTTGGTGTCGATTTGTGCAGTGGTTTTTGAGTTATGTCAATCCCATAAACGAACATGACATTTTTTATTTATACTAGCTGTACCTGCCACGCGTTGCTGTGGCAAACCTTCCTTCCCTCTTTCTCCTCCTTCTTTTTCTCTCCTTCCTTCCCTCCCTCTTTCCTTCTTTCCCTCTTTTTCTTTCTCTTCTTCTTTCTTCCTTCTCTACCTGTTTCTTTTCTTGCTTCCTTTGCTGTTTGGTTTCATCCTTCCTTGTCTCTTTCCTTCCTTCCTTCCCTCTTTCATTCCTTCTCTCCTTCCTCCCTTCTTTCACTTTTTTATTTCCTTCTCTCTTTCCTTCCTTCTCTACCTTTCTTTCTTTCCTTCTCTCCTTCTTTCCCTCCTCTTCCCTTCCTTCCTTCTCTACCCTGCTTTCTTTCTTTCTTTCTTTCTTTCTTTCTTTCTTTCCTTCCCTCCTTCTTTCCCTCTTTCTCTCCCTCCTTTCTTCTCTTTCTTTCCTTCTTTCCCTCTTTCTCTCCCTCCTTTCTTCTCTACCTTTTTCTTTCCTTCTCTCCTTCTTTCCCTCTTTCCTTCCTTCTCTATCTTCCTTTCTTTCTTTCCTTCTCTCCTTCTTTCCCTCCTCTCCCCTTCCTTCCTTCTCTACCCTGCTTTCTTTCTTTCTTTCTTTCCTTCCTTCCCTCCTTCTTTCCCTCTTTCTCTCCCTCCTTTCTTCTCTATCTTTCTTTCTTTCCTTCTTTTCCTCTTTCTCTCCCTCCTGTTTCATGTCGTTTTAGTTGCCCTCGGCGGCCCCCCGCACCTCCCATGCCCTCCCCGAGCGTGAGTGCTTACAACGGTCTGGTGGGCTTTCTCAGGCTGGGCTCATGTAGAGGGAGGCAGGCAGACAGCAGTGCGCATGCGCAGGGAGATTTGGGCGCGGGGGAAGCTGGGAAATGGAGTCCTTCCTCATCGTTTTGGGTTGTTGGTCATACCTTGGGGAAAGAGGTATTAGCAGTGCACATGTGGTGAGATTTCGTCCGGTGGTTTAGCCGTTTTTGACCGCCTAATTACGACCTTAAGGATCTTATATATATAGATAGATATACTCGAGGATAAGTCTAGTTTTTCAGCCCTTTTTTTTAGGCAGAAAAAGTCCATCTCGAGTGAAGGTTATTTATTATTTTACTCTGTTGTTGTTATTATTATTATTATTATTATTATTATTATGCTCCAGATCGGTCCCTCCGCTGGCGTTCCCCGCTCGTTCCTTTCTCTCGCCCACACCGCATCTGATACTGCGCACGTTCCCTTGCTGTTCTCCTCGTTACATATTCATTATTTTAATCATCCAGTGATGCTCCCGGGCTGACATGACAACTTTGGGGAGGTGGGTGTTAATGAAGCTGTGCGTGTGAGCAATATGTGGCTACTTACGCTTAATTAGTCTACCAAGCTTGACTTCTGACACCAAGTCCACAAGATGCAAACGATGCGCCTGGATTTTTAATTCTGGGTCCACACATTGGTGCCACGTGACGTGCAAAGGTATCATTATTGTGAAAGCTGACGCTGCTAATTAATTCCATTTTCCGCAGGAGGAAGACCCCCTCGGCCGGGCCCCCAACCCTCTGCTGCTCGACACCAGCCATCTCGACAACGACGTCTGGTCGACCGCCCCTGCCTTCGCCAATGGGAATCCTGAGCCACGAAGACCCAAAATCACATTCGATGACATGTAGGTAGCATGATCCAACCGTGCAGTCAGCCCTTGTCCAGACTTCGAATTGCCCAGGAAGAATTAACATTGCGCAACATCCGTTTGGATTTTATTTATTTATCGTGTCAGGGCAACCAGTCCATTATATTACATTTCTAACAGAAACAAAGCAAACAAACAGACAAAATACAAAACTTGTGAGTTTGGTAGTTGATTAAATGTCCTTTGACCAGTATCTGGCCCCTTGGAGTGCCTCTGGTGTGGCCGCAAGGAGGTCCTCCCTTGTGCATCATGTGGCAGGGCTCAGGTTGCATTGCAGCAGGTGGTCAGTGGTTTGCTCTTCTCCACACTCGCATGTTGAGGATTCAACTTTGTGGCCCCATTTCTGAAGGTTGGCTCTGCATCTCATGGTGCCAGAGCGCCATCTGTTCAGCGCCTTCCAAGTCGCCCAGTTTCCTGTCTGCCCAGTGGGGAGTCTCTCATTTGATATCAGATTCTGGTTTTGAGCCTGCCACTTTTGGACTCTCGCTTGCTGGGGTATTCCAGCGAGTATCTCCGTAGATCTTAGAAAACTATTTCTTGATTTAAGTTGTTGACGTGCTGGCTGATACCCAAACAGGATAAGCTGGAGATGTCTCTGCCTTGGTCCTTTCACTATTGGTTGCCACTTCCCAGCGGATGTCAGGTGGTTCAATACCGGCTAAGCAGTGTAATATCTCCAATGGTGTAGGGTGCAGACACCCCGTGATAATGCGGCATGTCTCATTAAGAGCCACATCCACTGTTTTAGCGTGGTGAGATGTGTTCCACACTGGGCATGCGTACTCAGCAGCAGAGTAGCAAAGTGCAAGGGCAGATGCCTTCACTGTGTCTGGTTGTGATCCCCAGGTTGTGCCAGTCAGCTTTCGTATGATATTGTTTCTAGCACCCACTTTTTGCTTGATGTTCAGGCAGTGCTTCTTGTAGGTCAGAGCACGGTCCAGAGTGACTCCCAGGGATTTGGGTGCGCTGCAATGCTCCTTCCTTCCCAGGTCATAATCCTCAGAGCTTGGGATGCTTGTCTGTTCTTGAGATGAAAAGCACATGTCTGTGTTTTAGATGGGTTGGGGATCAGCTGGTTTTCCCTGTAATAGGCAGTAAGAGCACCTAGAGCTTCGGAGAGCTTCTGTTCAACCATCTCAAAGCTCCCTGCTTGAGCGGTGATGGCACAATCATCAGCATAGATGGAGCTCTCTGTCCCTTCTGGCAGTGGCTGGTCATTTGTGTAGATGTTGAACATGGATGGAGCAAACACGCTCCCCTGAGGCAGGCCGTTCTTCTGTTTCCGCCACCTGCTTCTCTGGCCCTGGAACTCAACAAAAAAGCTCCTGTTTGGTACCAGGTTTCCTTGAGTGGTGATGGCACGATCATCAGCATAGATGAAGCTCTCTGTCCCTTCTGGCAGTGGCTGGTCATTTGTGTAGACATTGAACATGGATGGGGCAAGCACGCTCCCCTGAGGCAGGCCGTTCTTCTGTTTTCGCCCTCTGCTTCTCTGGCCCTGGAACTCAACAAAAAAGCTCCTGTTTTGTAGCAGGTTTCCTATGAGGCGGGTGAGGTGGTCGTCCTTGGTGATACTATACATTTTTCTCAGGAGGAGGAGGCGGTGGTTCACAGTCTCATAGGCTGCTGACAGGTCTATGAAGACAGCTCCTGTGATCTGCTGCCTTTCAAAGCCATCTTCGATGTGTTTCGAATCAGGTTCAGCACGTGCAATGTGCAGCTTTTGCCTTTCCTGAAGCCAGCTTGCTGTGGGATCAGAACGGGGTCTATTTTTCCCATAATTCTATGCAAAATAAGTCTCTCCAGAACTTTGTAGAGGTGGCACAACAGGGAGATTGGTCTGTAGCTTTTTGGGTCATTACGGTCTTTGCCTGGCTTCAAGATGGCGATGACTCTTGAGCTGTAAAAAAGGGTTCCATATTCCCAGAGACGTGCATTGGTGGAGCCACACGTCCCCAGCCTTCCAGAACTTTTGGACAATGTCTCCCATAGTTCCCTGTGAGGGGGGCTTGATGGAAGACGTGGGCAAGGTCGGCCATCAATGGAAGTGCATTAGTTGGAGTCGGAGTGTGCATTTTAATGTGGCATTTCTTTGCCATTGTCTGTGACGTTTTCACCCACTATTCCCACATCTCAAAATGTTTCAGAGGATTATCTTGTGCAGAAATATATTTGCTTTTTGGATGAAAATTTTCAAGGAGCACCCAATGGCGCAGTGGGTTAAACCGCTGAAATGCTGAACTTGCTGACTGAAAGATCGGTAGTTCGAATCTGGGGAATGGGGTAAGGTCCTGCTGTTAGCCCCAGCTTCTGCCAACCTAGCAGTTCGAAAACATGCTAATGTGAATAGATCCATAGGTACCGCTCTGGCAGGAAGGTAACGTTGGGGGTCACCACAACATGAGGAAATGTATTAAGGGGTCGTGGCATTAGGAAGGTTAAGAAACACTGGCATAGAGCTATGCCAGTGTTTCTTAAGCTTCCTAATGCCATGACCCCTTAATACATTTCCTCATGTTGTGGTGACCCCCAACCATAACATCATTTTGCTACTTCATAACTGTAATTTTGCTCCTGTTGTGAATTGTAATGCAATTATCTGTTAAGCAGGAGGTATTTCCATTCATTGGACCAAATTTGGAACAAATACCCAATATGCCCAAATTTGAATAGTGGTGGGGTTGGGGATGAGTGATTGATTTTGTCGTTTGGGAGTTGTAGTTGCTGGGATTTATAGTTAATCTTCAATCAAAGAGCATTCTGAACTCCAGCAAACATGGAATTGAACCAAACTTGGCACACAAAACTCCCATGGCCAACAGAAAACACGGGAAGGGTTTGGTGGGCAATGACCTTGGGTTTGGGAGTTGTAGTTCACCTACATCCAGAGAGCACTGTGGATTCAAACAATGATGGATCTGGACCAAACTCTACATGAATACTCAATATGCCCAAATGTGAACACTGGTGGAATTTGGGGAAAACAGACCTTGACATTTGTGAGTTGTCGTTGCTGGGATTTATAGTTCACCTACACTCAAAGAGCATTCTGAACCCCACCAACAATTAAATTGGACCAAAATTCCCACACAGAACCCCCATGACCAACAGAAAATACTATGTTTTCTGATGGTCTTTGGCGACCCCTCTGACACTCCACGGCAACCCCCGCAGGGGTCCCGACCCCCAGGTTGAGAAATACTGCAGTCTATGCAGTCATGCCAGTGGCCACATGACCTTGGAGGCGTCTATGGACAATGCCGGCTCTTTGGCCAAGAAATGGGTAATAATAATAGTCATCATCATCATCATCATAACAACAACTTAATTTTTCTACCCCGCCTCCATCTCCCCGAAGGGACTTGGGGCGACTTGCATGGGGCCAAGCCCAGACAACATACAGTTAAAAACAGAACAAAAAAGCATAAAAACAACAACAGCATAAACAGTAAAAACAAACATCATAAGCAACCAAAGTCCCAGAGTGGGTAAAGCTTTACCTGAAATGCTGAACTTGTTGACCAAAAGGTTGGTGGTTCGAAGCTGGGGAATGGGGTGAGCTCCTGCTGTTAGCCCCAGCTTCTGCCAACCTAGCAGTTAGAAAACATGCAAATGTGAGTAGATCCATAGGTACCACTCTGGCAGGAAGGTAACGGTGCTTTATGCAGTCATGCCACTGGCCACATGACCTTGGAGGCATCTATGGACAACACCAGCGCTTTGGCCAAGAAATTGATATGAATAATAATAATAATAATAATAACAACAACTTTATTTTTCTACCCTGCCTCCATCTCCCCAAAGGGACTCGGGGTAGCTTACATGGGGCCAAGCCCAGACAACATACAGTTAGAAACAGAACAAAAAAGCATCAAAACAACAGCATAAACAACAAAAATAAACATTATAAGCAGCCAGAGTCCCAGAGTCGGACACGACTGGACTTAATGTCATGGGTAAACCTTTACCTGAAATGCTGAACTTGCTGACCGAAAGGTTGGTGGTTCAAATCTGGGGAATGGGGTGAGTTCCTGCTGTTAGCCCCAGCTTCTGCCAACCTAGCAGTTTGAAAACATGCAAATGTGAGTAGATCCATAGGTACTGCTCTGGCGGGAAGGTAACGGTGCTCTATGCAGTCATGCCAGTTGCCACATGACCTTGGTGGAGTCTATGGGCAATGCCAGCTCTTTGGCCAATAAATTAATAATAATAATAATAATAACAATAACTTTATTTTTCTACCCCGCCTCCATCTCCCCAAAGGGACTCGGGCGGCTTGCATGGGGCTTCTGCTCATTGCTGTCCCTGTTGTTGTTGTTGTTGTTGTCTCCTTAGGCTTCACAATGCAGATTACTACATGCAAGAGGCCAAAAAGCTGAAGCACAAAGCAGACGCCCTGGTAAGTCTCCAAAAATTCCAATTTTTCTGTGCCTTATGCAGCACTGCAGTGCCGTTTGCAGAGGTCCCACGATAAGCCAGAGGGCTGGTTCTAATTTGCATGCCATATTAAAGTGTGCAATTAATTACACTAATTATTGGCATGCAGTGCCATTAATTAACAGGATCCACCCATTGTCTGCTCAATTATGCAGAGTGCTAGGTCTGGTCAATCCATGGCTCTTAATCAGTGGTTCTCAACCTCGGATGGGTTGGTTCTCAACCTGGGGGTCGCGACCACCATGGGGGTCACCTGGCCATTTTGGAGGGGTCACGAGGCCACCTCTGTTGGCCCCGCCCCAAAGGGCGTGGGTCAGGCAAGGGCTCCTCCGCATGAGGCCTGGCCTCGTGCAAAGCCTGCCTCGCTTGCCTCGCGCTCTTGCCATCTGAAAGCACGAGGCAGATGAGGTTGGGGGTCACTACAACATGGTTGGGGGTCACCACAAGATGAGGAACCATATTTAGGGGTCCCGATGCTAGAAAGGTTGAGAACCACTGCTCTAAATCATTCTAAAGTACTTACAAAACTAAAGTTCTGGTGGTGAAAATTTCAGAACTCTAACAAAACTCTCAAAGTTTTGTTACCACAACATGAGGAACCATATTTAGGGGTCCCGGTGTTAGAAAGGTTGAGAACCATTGCTCTAAATGGTTCTAAAGTACTTACAAAACTAAAGTTCTGGTGGTGAAAATTTCAGAACTCTAACAAAACTCTCAAAGTTTTGTTACGACAACATGAGGAACCATATTTAGGGGTCCCAGTGTTAGAAAGGTTGAGAACCATTGCTCTAAATGGTTCTAAAGTACTTACAAAACTAAAGTTCTGGTGGTGAAAATTTCAGAACTCTAACAAAACTCTCAAAGTTTTGTTACCACAACATGAGGAACCATATTTAGAGGTCCCGGTGCTAGAAAGGTTGAGAACCATTGCTCTAAATGGTTCTAAAGTACTTACAAAACTAAAGTTCTGGTGGTGAAAATTTCAGAATTCTAACAAAACTCTCAAAGTTTCATTATAAATGGCAGTTCCTAATTGGTTGTATCATAAAAATCACCAATAATGAAATAATAATTAAATTTTGAAAGTTTTGTTAGAGTTCTGAAATTTTCACCATCAGAGCTTTAATTTTGTAAATACTTTCTAAATGGTTCTAAAGTACTTACAAAGCTAAAGTCCTGGTGGTGAAAATTTCAGAATTCTAACAAAACTCTCAAAGTTTCATTATAAATGGCAGTTCCTAATTGGTTCTATCATAAAAATCACCAATAATGAAATAATAATTAAATTTTGGGAGTTTTGTTAGAGTTCTGAAATTTTCGCCACCAGAACTTTAGTTTTGTAAATACTTTAGAACCATGGATTGCCCAGGCCTAGACCTACCGATATCTTCTGGCTGTAGAAACAGTCAGAAAGTTGGATTTACTGTTGAAAGCAGACCTTGGCGCTAGTAGCGCAAGAGCATTGGCATGCGTGGCGAGAAGGGCCGGTTCCATCTCGTTGGCATCAACTCCTATAGCTTGACCTACACCATGGCTGGAGAAGTTGGACAGGTCCAAAGGGAATCTGACCTTTCCTTGAACTGCCCTAGGACAGCCCCGAACATGGAGCAACCAAAGTTTTCTCCCAGTTTCACGCCCTCTCCATTCTGCATGTGAAGTAGAAGCTCAGTGATAGAATCATAGAATCAAAGAGTTGGAAGAGACCTCATGAGCCATCCAGTCCAACCCCATTCTGCCAAGAAGCAGGAATATTACATTCAAATCACCCCTGACAAATGGCCATCCAGCCTCTGCTTAAAAGCTTCCAAAGAAGGAGCCTCCACCACACTCCCTCCGGGGCAGAGAGTTCCACTGCTGAACGGCTCTCACAGTCAGGAAGTTCTTCCTCATGTTCAGATGGAATCTCCTCTCTTGTAGTTTGAAGCCATTGCTCCATTGCGTCCTAGTCTCCAAGGAAGCAGAAAACAAGCTTGCTCCCTCCTCCTCCCTGTGGCTTCCTCTCACATATTTATACATGGCTATCATATCTCCTCTCAGCCTTCTCTTCTTCAGGCTAAACATGCCCAGTTCCCTAAGCCGCTCCTCATAGGGCTTGTTCTCCAGACCCTTGATCATTTGAGTCGCCCTCCTCTGGACACATTCCAGCTTGTCAATATCTCTCTTGAATTGTGGTGCCCAGAATTGGACACAGTATTCCAGATGTGGTCCAACCAAAGCAGAATAGAGGGGTAGCATTACTTCCTTAGATCTAGACACTATGCTCCACTTGATGCACGCCAAAATCCCATTGGCTTTTTTTGCCGCCACATCACATTGTTGGCTCCTGTTTAACTTCCTGTCCACGAGGACTCCAAGATCTTTTTCACACGTACTGCTCTCGAGCCAGGCATTGTCCCCCATTCTGTATCTTTGCATTTCATTTTTCCTGCCAAAGTGGAGTATCTTGCATTTGTCCCTGTTGAACTTCATTTTGTTAGGTTTGGCCCTTCATCTCTCTAATCTGTCAAGATCGTTTTGAATTCTGCTCCTGTCCTCTGGACTATTGGCTATCCCTCCCAATTTGGTGTCATCTGCAAACTTGATGATCCTGCCTGATGGAGACATGATCTTTTTGATCTGCTCTGCTCATCACCGATGGGGGATTCATCCCTCTTGAGTTGTCTCTGTCAAGAGATGGGCTGATGATGATTGCTGACGCCTGGCTCACGGGCTCATTAACCATGCTATCCATCAAGAAGGCTGGGAGAAGCAACCTGTCAACACCTTCTGTAGCTGATTGACCTTTCCAGGAAGAGGCACGTTCCCGATGCACTGGCCCGTTGCCTTCTTGTTGCCACCAGTCTTCTCAGGGAAAGTCTCCGCACTGCCCACCTACGGCCTGCCAGCCCATTTCCCCAACTCATCACCTGATTCACTGGACTGTTGACACGTCTGCCATCTTGTTACCTTTGTCTGAGGCCGGCAGAATTGAGGCCGTTTCTCATCCTTACTTACTTACTTAGGTGATCCCTCATAGTCTGAGGATGATGGGTCCTCCAAGTTAGGTGTCCTGGCGGTGGGTTTGTAGGTGGCTGCATCTTCTCCCGCAGTGAGGGCATTGGCTTTCAGGTGGAAGGCAGTCTCGGTCAGGGTTGGTTTGACGCGCCTTCTTCCTCTTGGCACGTTTCTCTCTTTCACCCTCCATTCATGCCTCTTCAAATTCTGCAGCACTGCTGGTCACAGCTGACCTCCAGCCAGGGCTTCCCAGTGTCTATGCCAGAGTTTTTAAGGTTGGCTTTGAGCCCATCTTTCAATCTCTTTTCCTGTCCTCCAACATTCTGTTTTCCGTTCTTGAGTTTGGAGTAGAGCAACTGCTTTGGGAGATGGTGGTTGGACAACGTGGCCAGTCCAGTGGAGTTGATGGTGGAGGACCATTGCTTCAATGCTGGTGGTCTTTGCTTCTTCCAGCACACTGACATTTGTACGCTTGTCTTCCCAAGAGATTTGCAGGATTTTCCGGAGGCAGTACTGATGGGATCATTCTAGGAGTTGCATCTGATGTCTGTAAACAGTCCACGTCTCGCAGGCGTATAGCAGGGTTGGGAGGGGAATAGCTTTATAAACAAGCATCTTGTATCCTTACGGATGTCCCGGTCCTCAAACACTCTCTCTACATTCGGAAAAATGCTGCACTCGCAGAGCTCAGGCGGTGTTGTATTTCAATGTCAATGTTGACTTTGGTGGAGAGGCAGCTGCCAAGGGACAGGAAATCGTCAACATTTTCTAATGTTACACCATTTCTGTATTTCTGGCATTGGAGAGGGGTTGGCCGGTGGTCCGTTGCCTCTTTGTTGCTCCCGGTCTTCTCAGGGGAAGTCTCCGCACTGCCCACCCACGGCCTGCCAGCCCATTCCCCCAACTCACCGCCTGATTCACTTGGACGGTTGACACGTCTTCCATCTTGTTAGCATTGTCTGAGGCCGACAGAATTGAGGCTGTTCCTCATCCGGCACTAACGCAACACGGCACCACACATCATGTTCTTGCCTGCAGGCAGCTCTTTCCTGTCACATGTTGTTTGATGTCCCCTGTGCTTTTCCTGGAATGCCATGACAGGCACGGTTTAGCAACTTGATGCAGGGCGGGATGGCCAGCGCAGGCCTCTTGCGCATCCTTCATGACAAAGGACAGCCCTCGCTTGACCCTTGCTGAGAACGTGGTCATCATTTTACCCGTTGTCTGATGTCAATAGAAACCTTCTCGCTTGCTCTTCTTTCTCAGCTACTTTTACCACATGGGGTCAAATCTCAGGGTGATGTTAGGCAAGCCTTTGCATTTATTGCGTGGTAGTGTTGAGTCAAGATGCTGCATTGCGCTTGTGTAGTAAATCTACGCTCACGCAGTCACACCTTGGCAGTGCTACACACCCTTTCTACTGAATACTAGCCGTCCCCTGCACCGCGTTGCTGTGTTATTGGTCTGTTAGAGGTATTGTTGTAGTTCAGCGTGTTGGTCGAGTTGCTACTCCTGGTAGCAGGGAGAACGGGTCTCCTTTAGAGTCGGAGGGAGAACAGCAGCGTCAGCGCACTAGGGAAATCATTATGGCTCCAAGTGATACTGACACGTTTCCAGGCTTCTCCGATTGCAAGATGGGGGATGAGGTGTAAAAAGGGCTGCTCGTGAGCCAGAGTCTGAAGAGGAATTACAAAGGAAGCGTATTCGGGAACTACTTTGTGCACCAACAGAGGATGAAGTTTTCCTTGGGTTTGAAAGGAGTTCTGGGTCTGGGAGTGATATGGAAGAAGGGGAGGAATTAGATTGGACCCGTGTGCAACACATAAGGGACATCTGTAACCAACCCACCTCTAGTGAGGAGTTTGAGGGGTTCACTGGGGATTGGCAGCCAGGGGATTCTTGGCAGGATCTGAACCCTGACAATCGTTGGCAGAGGTGGAGGGATGGGCACTCAGCTGCAGGTTTGGGGGCAGCTGAGAGTGATGACGTGAGGGTGGGGAGCTCATCAAGCTCTGAGGAAGAACTTTGAGATAAAAGGAGGTTCAGTTTGGACTATACTTCGCAGAAGGCAAAGTGTCTTTATAGGACATAATTCTTTGTGCTGCCAACTTTCAACCTTGGGTCCTGGGTTACAGCTTCGTGTGTTCCTGTACTCCTGTTTCCTCGTGATTCCAGCATTCCAGCCTTGTTTACCAACGGATTGACCACGGACCGGTTTGACTACGCTTTTGGCTTTTCTGGACTTTGAACTTTGATATCTTTGTGACTGAAACATTTCTTAGTTTTGAAACCACGTTTTTCCTGCTTCTGTGACTGTGTTTTGAAACCATTTCGATTTTCAAGCAGTTTGCTTCAGTTTTTGTTTAACCCGAATTATAAGGCAGCATTATAATCCGGATTATATTTTTGTTTCTTGTAACGACTTCTTTTTGATGCCAAATCACTCCTGAGTTCCTTAGCACTGAGGTTAAGTGCTTTGCAGGTCCATTTGTATGCAATAAAGCTGTGTTTGAACCTTTATTTTGTGTCTGGCATTGTTTAAGGCTTCTGGGTCCTGACAGGTATAGTGTCCAAATGGTTTTTGAGTAATGTTAATCTCACAAACAAACATTACATTTTTATTTATATAGAAGATATCTCAACATCAGTTGCACACACGGATCACTTTTTGGTGCAATGAACTGGCAGTCAATTTGTCAAGACCCAGAAGCCTCAAGTAGAGCCAAACACAAGATAAAGCACAGCTTTATTGTACAAAAATAATCTTTTAAAGCACTTAACTTCAGTGCATAGAGTCAAAGTAGCAATTTGGCATCAAATGCAGTAATATCAGTAACAAAAATATAACCTGGATTATAATGCTGTTTAATCCAGATTAAACTCAAAGTTCAGCAATCTGCTTGAAAATTAGCACATCACAAAAACACCATCACGGAAGATGAAAAACGAAGTCCCAAAAACGATGAGATGTTCAAGCACAAAGTTAGCAGAGTTTAAAGTTCCAACAGTCAAAAGCGAAAGTCAAACCGGTCCGTGGTCAAGCCGTAGTAAAAGGTAAACACAGGAATGCAGGAGTCACAGGAAAGCAGGAATGCAGGAACGCAGGAAGCTGTAGCCCAAGGACCTAAGCTAGAGAGTTGGCAGCAACAAAGATTTATGTCCCATACAAACACTTTGCCTTCTGCAAAGTATCACTCAAACAGAACCCACTTTTATCTTAGATCTCCTCATTAGAGGATGATGAGCTCCCCACCCTTTCCTCATCGCTCTCAGCTGCATCCAACCCCGCAGCTGAGCCCAAGCGCGCATCCCTCCACCTCGGCCAGCGTCTGCCAAGACTTAGATCTTGCCAAGTGCTCCCCGGTTGCCAATCCCCTGTGAACCCCTCAAATTCATCACTGGAGGTGGGTTGCTTACAAATGTCCCTAATCTGTTGAACACGGGTCCAATCCAGCTCCTCCTCCTCCTCTCCCATATCACTCCCAGACCCATCACTCCTTTCAAACCCCATGAAATCCTCGTCCTCTGTCGGGGCAGTAAGTATTTCCCGGGTGCGCTTCCTCTGAAGCTCCTCATCGGACTCCGGATCGCGAGTAGCCCTCTTTGCTCCCCTGCTCTCCTCCCCATCTCCCATTTCGCAATCAGAGAAGCCCTCAAATGTCCCGGAATCACTTGGGGCCAATATTATTTCCCTAATGCGTTTCCGCTGTTGTTCCCCCTCTGACTCTTGCGCAGACCTCTTCTCCCTCCTACTGGTAGTAGGAACGTTACCATCATGCTGAACTACAACACAAATAGATTGGTCAAACAAGCAAGCCGTGGTCTAGCCATAACTGACCATTGGGTTGACCTTAATTCACGGTGCCCTGTCCTGGAATCAATACTTATCATTCTCTTAAGCATATTCCCTGTTTTCTTTTTTTTTTCCCCAGCTGGAAAAGTTTGGCAAAGCGGTGAATTATGCGGACGCGGCCCTTTCCTTCATCGAGTGCGGGAATGCCATGGAGCGCGACCCCTTGGAAGCAAAGTCTCCTTACACCATGTACTCGGAGACGGTGGAACTCATCAGGTGAACGCCTTCTTCCCTGTGGTCGTTTTCGTCCTCTCATTTCACCCCTAATTAGGACTCGCCACGTTTGTCAGAAGTATCATCTCGACCTCATTAATGATTAGTCCAAGGCATCTTCATCTCAGAAGTCATCGCAATTAGTTCTTTTATTAATGTCACGGAAAATGTATAATTGATGGTCACTGCTCTTATAAATGAGACCCGTTAGAGGTGGTAATGCGTGTGTTAAATAACTTGCAATATTCATAAAATTGAAATGCAGTGGGTGGAAGGAAAGGATCGTAATTCCACCGTTTGGCAGGGATACTTGCCTCTTACAACAGGCACTTCTGCCGGGGCAAACGTCAAAGGGAGGACATGGGGATCTTCTTTTCAGAGATTTACAGTTTAGCTGTGAGTAATTGTTTGAGGATGACATTGGGCAGATTTATTTATTTGTTTCGTATCAAAAGTATTGCATAAATTAGTACAAAACTGATAAAATAGAAGGTGTGCAGGCGGCTAAATGTCTTTTGACCAAAAACGGGCAACAGCAACGGCATTGTCTGTAGCCTCCAACAATTCTTCCTCTGTACATGAGGCAGGATAGAGTGGACAAGCAGACAGGTGCAGAGTTGTCTCTTCTGCTCCACAGTCAACAACAACAACAACAACAATACTAATAAAAAGTTGGAAGAGGCCTCAAGGGTCATCTAGACTAACCCCCTTCTGTCTTCATGCAGCCAAAGCACAATCAAAGCACCCCTGATGGATGGCCACTCAGTCTCAATATTAATAACAACAACAATAACAATAACATGAATACTAATAAGGGGTTGAAAGAGGCCCCAAGGGTCATCTAGTCCAACCCCCTTCTGCCTTCATGCAGCCAAAGCACAATCAAAGCACTCCTGACAGATTTCCACCCAGCCTCAACCACAACAACAACAATAACATTAATACTCAGCCTCAATAACAACAAAAGCAACAATAACATTAATACTAATAAGGGGTTGAAAGAGGCCCCAAGGGTCATCTAGTCCAACCCCCTTCTGCCTTCATGCAGCCAAAGCACAATCAAAGCACCCCTGATGGATGGCTGCTCAGTCTCAATATTAATAACAACAACAACAACAATAACAACAACAATATGAATACTAATAAAGAGTTGGAAGAGGCCCCAAGGGTCATCTAGTCCAACCCTCTTCTGTCTTCATGCAGTCAAAGCACAATCAAAGCACCCCTGATGGATGGCCGCTCAGTCTCAATATTAATAATAATAACAGTAATAACATTAATACTAATAAAGAGTTGGAAGAGGCCTCAAGGGTCATCTAGACTAACCCCCTTCTGCCTCCATGCAGCAAAAGCACAATCAAAGCACACTGACAGATTTCCACCCAGCCTCAACCACAACAACAACAACAATAACATTAATACTCAGCCTCAATAACAACAACAATAACATTAATACTAATAAAGGGTTCAAAGAGGCTCCAAGGGTCATCTAGTCCAACTCCCTTCTGTGTTCATGCAGCCAAAGCACAATCAAAGCACCCCTGATGGATGGCCATTCATTCTCAATATTAATATTAATAACAACAACAACATTAATACTAATAAAGGGTTGGAAGAGGACCCAAGGGTCATCTAGTCCAACCCCCTTCTGTCTTCATGCAGCTTATAGTCAGGTATATACGGTATATTTATATTGAAGAATAGCTGTTACCGTGACGTCATGAGAGTTACAACTTCCCCCCTTCATTATTATTTCATGCCAGGTGTTCCCATTGTTGACCCGCTCCTCCATCTACTTGAACCATAGTTGAGTTAGAGACCTCTCTTGTTCGACATCATATTAACCACCATGGCACAGCACTAGGGAATTCTGGGGTTTGTGATTTTGTGCGATAGTTATCCTTCCATGCCTGAGAGCTCTGGCGCCACAGAAAACTACAAATCCCAGGATTCCATAGGCCTGTTGCAAATGGTTTGGTTTCCTTCCACAGCTTTGGAACTTTCTAGATAGAATTGAAAAACTTTTGCAGTTGGCCCCGCCCACTCTCCCCTCGCGAGTATACGTAGCAGGTGGGCAGCGCCACCGCCTCAGTGCTTCCGCCGTGGAAGCAGACAGAAAAACCGAGGCATGACAAACAGCGGGAAGGATGGGCGGGGATGCGCGAATTCACAGGTGACCGCTCGGGAAACTACGGTTACAGGTAAGCAACCTATATTTTCCCATCGTGGTCAACTGTGAATACGCACATCCCCGCCCATCCTCCCCGCTGTTTGTCATGCCTCGGTTTTTCTGTCTGCTTCCACGGCGGAAGAACTTATTTATTTATTTATTTATTTATTTCAAAGTTTTATATACCGGCCTTCTCACCTCTTTTGAGGGACTCAGACCGGTTTCCAACCATAAAATCACATACAATCGGTAAAACAACATAGTTCATATTACAATAACACATTAAAACAACAAATATATTCAACTACAATGGTCAGTCGTCCTACTAAAATCAATTATACGTCATCTTCCATCCATATCTTAGGGTGTTGTCTCACTCATCAAAAGCCTGTCTCCATAACCACGTCTTCACCTGTTTCCTAAATGTCAGGATAGAAGGGGCTGTTCTGATCTCCGGTGGGAGAGAGTTCCAGAGTCGCGGGGCCACCACCGAGAAGGCCCTGTCCCTCGTCCCCACCAGAGGCCGGTGGGACCGAGAGCAGGGCCCCTCCAGACGATCTTAATAATCTTGATGGTTCATAGGGGAGGATACGTTTGGAGAGGTAAACAGGGCTGGAGTCGTTTAGGGCTTTATAGGTTAACACTAGCACTTTGAATTGTGCTCGGAAGCGAATTGGCAGCCAGTGGAGCTGGTGTAACAGTGGAGTGGTGTGCTCCCTATACCCAGCACCTGTTAGTAGTCTGGCTGCCGAGCGTTGGGCTAGCTGCAGCTTCCGGGCAGTCTTCAGAGGCAGCCCCACGTAGAGAGCGTTGCAGTAGTCTAAACGGGATGTAACCAAAGCCTGGACCACCGTGGCCAAGTCAGACTTCCCAAGGTACGGGCGCAGCTGGCGCACGAGTTTTAGTTGTGCAAAAGCTTCCCTGACCTGAGGCGGTGGCACCGCCCACCTGCTACGTATACTCGCGAAGGGAGAGTGGGCGGGGCCTGGGGAAAGGGTTTGGAAAAGTCCCCCAAAAAGAGGAAGTTGGGAATATTCATAAGCCAATGCCCGAAAAGCATTCTTAGAAGCTTCTCTTGTTGTTCAAATATGTAATAGCTAGGCCTGGGTAACAACGGAAAAATTTGTTTCTAAAATCGATTTGTATTTGGGGGTTTTTTTTGTTTTGATATTTAAAATAATTACAAAATTTTCCTTTTAAAAAGTTCGATATTTACGAAATTTCGTAAACGTGAAAAAAATTACAAAACATTAACGAATCGATTTCCGAAACAATAACGAATTGATTCGTTAATGGCGGACGCGACCGCGAAATACGCTAAAAAACCTGCAAAAACTTCTGAAGCTTCCCTCTCCCTCTGTTGTTGACTGTTGGTGTGATATTATAATTTTTTTTCACTAATTAAACCATAAAACTGGCCCCAGACATGCGGAAATAATAACGAAACGACCTCAGAACAATAACGAAACGAATACAATAACGAAATACGAAGCATTTACAAAACGTGTTTAAAAATTCGTTTTTTTAATAATTGCTCCAGAATGGTTTGTTATCGTTTTGTAATTAGAAAAATTAACGAATTATTAACGAATTACGAATTAACGAAACAAAACCACCCAGGCCTAGTAATAGCCCTTCAGTTGAGAAGGGGTGTGTCATCCCAAGAGGGTGTTGGGCCACCCCATAGCGACCAGGTCCTTCTCTCCATTCAGCTCTGTGGATTCGTACTTTTGACCATGATGTTCCCCAAATCCTCTATTTTCTCACCTTTTTTCTAGGAAACGGTGCTTTGGGCTTTCCGTGCGTCAGATTTCTGAAACCTGGCTGCTTTGGAAGAGCCTTCTTTTTATGCTTTGCAGAAACCTCCCACAATTGATGTTTCAAAAAGGCTTTTGGCTAAGTTTAAACTTGACAGAGATAAAGATAGTCCTATTGATCAGCCCGCTCAGTTCTATTTGTGGACTGGTAAATATGCCTGGGTTATTAATAGATTTTGGCCTACAGTCATTTTCAATTGGATTTGTTCTGCTGGAGTGATTCATACTTAACGTGGCCATTGCTTTGT
The DNA here is from genome assembly GCF_037176765.1 of Anolis sagrei. NCBI lineage: Eukaryota > Metazoa > Chordata > Lepidosauria > Squamata > Anolidae > Anolis > Anolis sagrei. The sequence goes on along the minus strand of NC_090030.1, from coordinate 36,733,767 downwards.
AATAGCAACGGAAACACCGTTACCTGCTTTACTTAGAATATTGCCACTCCACCTCTTCATAAAGGTCAACTCAACTGAAAAAAATAATGTACAAACAATTGCATATCTTAACCATCCGAATGTACCAGTGGTTTCTTTTGGAATCATCTTGGAGAGTTCTTGGAGAATGGGAGACGTTCCAGCAGTTTGGAGGAGGGGGGAAAAGGAAGTCATCTTCAACCTCAGCAAGATGGAGTGGATGAGGGATTAGAGGACATCCAACCCCAAACTGGGAAACAAGCCTTCCAAGAATACCTGGCTGCTCTACCTTGGGAAGTCTGACTTGGCCACGGTAGTCCACGCTCTGGTTACATCCCGTATTGATTACTGCAACGCGCTCTATGTGGGGTTGCCCTTGAAGACTGCCCGGAAGCTTCAGATGGTCCAGCGCTCGGCAGCCAGGTTGCTAACGGGAGCGGCACTCAGGGAGCACACCACTCCTCTGTTGAGCCAGCTCCACTGGCTGCCAATCCGCTACTGGGCACAATTCAAGGTGCTGGCTTTAGCCTATAAAACCCTAAACGGTTCTGGCCCCACTTACCTCTCCGAATGCATCTCCACCTATGAACCGACCAGAACATTAAGATCGTCTGGGGAGGCCCTGCTCTCGGTCCCGCCTGCGTCACAGGCGCGTCTGGCGGGGACGAGGGACAGGGCCTTTACAGTGGTGGCCCCTCGGCTATGGAATGCCTTACCGGTAGACATCAGACAGGCACCTTCGTTGCTGGCGTTTCGGAGAAAGGTCAAGACTTGGCTTTATGAACAAGCGTTTGGTTAAACAGTGCAATCGAACCGAACATAGGAAGACGGTAAATGGAACATAGGAATGGCACAAGGATTATGAGAACGGATCTGAGTTCACTGAGGCGCTATGTTTTGATTTGTTAATTGTTGTTGATTGATGTTGTTGATTTTGTTGTTGTATTTGTTGCATTTTTAATTGCACTGACATTGTTGTGATAACTTGTACCATGTAATTGAGTCGCCTGTTTGGGCTGAAAAATGCGGTATAGAAATAAAGCAAATAAATAAATAAAATAAATAAATGAGTTCAAGTCCCCGGGGCCAGATCAACTACTCCCAAGAGTATTGAAGGAACTAATGGAAGTAATCTCGGAACCATTGGCAATCATCTTTGAGAGTTCTTGGAGAACGGGAGAAGTCCCAGCACATTGGAGGAAGGCAAATGTGGTCCCAATCTTCAAGAAAGAAGATTGAACCCAGAATGGATGTCCAAAGAACTTCTAACTGTGCTAAGACTCAAAAGAGACATGCACAAGAGGTGGAAAAAGGGAGAAATCACCAAAGAAGAATTCAAACAAATAGCCAACTCCTGTAGGGAAAAGATCCGCAAGGCTAAAGCACAAAACGAGCTCAGGCTTGCCAGGGACATTAAAAACAATAAAAAGGCCTTCTTTTCTTATATCAGTAGAAAAAGGAAGAACAAGGAGGCGATAGGGCCTTTTCGAGGAGAAGATGGGGCAATGCTGACAAGCTATATGTGCTCGAAGATCTGGAGAAGAGAAGGCTGAGAGATGACATGATGAGGGCTATGGATAAACATGTGAGGGGAAGTCCTAGGGAGGAGGGAGCAGGCTTTCTTTCTGCTTCCCTGAAGACTAGGACGCAATGGAACAATGGCTCCAAGCAAAGGAGATGCCACCTGAACATGAGGAAGAACTTCCTGACTGTAAGAGCTGTTCCGCAGTGGAAAGGAGATTCCACCTGAACATCAGGAAGAACTTCCTGAGTGTAAGAGCTATTCCACAGTGGAACTCTCTCTCTCTGCCCCAGAGTGTGGTGAAGGCTCTTTCTTTGGAGGCTTTGAAGCAGAGGCCGGATGACCATCTGTCGGGGGTGCTTTGAATGCGATTTTCCTGCATCTTGGCAAATGGGGTTGGACTAGATGTCCCACCAGGTCTCTTCCAACTCTAGGATTCTATGAACGTTTTGCATTTCAGGGGATTAAAACAGCTTCTGCAGGCATATTCCATCTTTGCTTACCATTCGCAGAAGATGCGCATATCAACCCAAATGTATAGGACCGAGCCCTACGCATGCATGTATAAACACACTGCCGAAATGTATGGGATCTTCCCTCAGAGACATGGATTTTTCACATGAAAGAATGTAGCGTAGGAAGACGACTACGGAGCATCAATGAGGAAACCGTACACTCTTTGCATTATGAATGAGTGTTTGTTTACATAGCAGAAATGTACCGGATTTGAAAAGAAGCGCTGATCTTTGGGGAAATAATATGCCTTGTAAATATTTCAGAATGTGTATTTGCATGCAGCTCCGGTTGAAGCAGAAAGCAGGAGAGGGTTGTATCTAATGTTAAAGCAAATGTAAACGAGACTTCTCAGTCGTACGAGGGTAAGATCTTACGTTACGGCAGAGTCAGATCTGTTTATGGGATTGGCTCTGGATTCCAACCCCGGGTGCCGCTCTTATGCCAAAGGGTCCAGTCACGTGACCCTTTGGCAAGAGTCGAATCCCAGTCCCATTGAGGTTACAACAAGGGGAGAAGGAGACGGACATACCGCCGGGAACAGATGGAAGCTGGGCCATCCAGTCCCACCCCATTCTGCCAAGAAGCAGGAATATTGCATTCAAAGCACCCCTGACAGATGGCCATCCAGCCTCTGTTTAAAAGCTTCCAAAGAAGGAGCCTCCACCACACTCCCTCCGGGGCAGAGAGTTCCACTGCTGAACGGCTCTCACAGTCAAGAAGTTCTTCCTCATGTTCAGGTGGAATCTCCTCTCTTGTAGTTTGAAGCCATTGTTCCTTGTCCTAATCTCATGGAGGAGCCCCCAGTGGCGCAGTGGGTTCAACCCCTGTGCCAGCAGGACTGAAGACCAACAGGTCGCAGGTCCGAATCCGGGGAGAGGTGGATGAGCTCCCTCTATCAGCTCCAGCTCCTCATGCGGAAACATGAGAGAAGCCTCCCACAAGGATGGTAAAAACATCAAATCATCCGGGCATCCCCTGGGCAACATCCTTGCAGACGGCCAATTCTCTCACACCAGAAGTGACTTGCAGTTTCGCAAGTCACTCCTGACATGACCAAAAAAAAAATCTCCAGGGAAGCAGAAAACAAGCTTGCTCCCTCCAATCTATGACTTCCTTCTCGGTGGTGGCTCCTCGGCTGTGGAACACCCTTCCTGTAGACGTTAGGCTGGCACCATCTCTCATGACATTCCTTAGAAAGCTGAAGACTTGGATGTTTGTGCAGGCGTTTGAGTAATTCAGTGCAATTTTGGTAATTTGAACATAGGAACGGAACAATGGACGACGAATTTGGATTACGCTTGGATGATGAGGCGATTAGGGAGGGGATTGTGATATCTGTGTATTGATGATTGCTTATTAGTGATTAAGGGAAATGCGTAATTTAACTGGTACTGTATATTAATTACTGTTGTTTTTATTGTCTTTGCTGTTTGGAAACCGCTGTGAGTCGCCCTCGGGCTTGAGATACAGCGGTATACAAGAATAGTAAATAAATAAATAAATAAATAAATAATATTTATACATGGCTATCATGTCTCCTCTCAGCCTTCTCTTCTTCAGGCTAAACATGCCCAGCTCCTTAAGCCGCTCCTCATAGGGCTTGTTCTCCAGTCCCTTGATCATTGTAGTCGCCCTCCTCTGGACACATTCCAGCTTAGAGTCAATATCTCTCTTGACTTGTGGTGCCCAGAATTGGACACAATATTCCAGGTAAAGTGGTCTAACCAAAGCGGAATAGAGCATGGGGAGCATGACTTCCTTAGATCTAGACACTAGGCTCCTCTTGATGCAGGCCAAAATCCCATTGGCTTTTTTTGCCGCCACATCGCATTGCTGGCTCATGTTTAACTCGTTGTCCTCGAGGACTCCACAATCTTTTTCACACAATGCTGACTTCACAATGACGAAAGACCCCTTTGACCTTGTGCCCTGGCACAGCTGGCCATGGAAGCCCCCAGAGGGGAGGAGAACCTGGGCTTGATCCTGAATCAGAGACCTGCTGAACCAAGTTCAGTCGAGGGGCCAGAACACAAGGACGTTGCATATATGCATGAGCAGGAAGTGGCAGGGAACTCCAACGCAGTTCTCTCTGACTTCAAAAGAGGAGACTGGCTCAAAATGAGGAGACTCCTACAAAGGAAGTTGAAAGGGAAGGTTGAAAGCGTCCGTCTCTTCAGGATACTTGGGACAACTCAAAGTTACACTTTTGAGGCTCGGCTTCTGCGAGGCAGAAAGGGAAGAAGAAGAGAAGAGCTCGCCCATTCACCGGACTGGCTTAAGGAGCAGCCTGGCTGAGGAAAGACATCCTAGCTCTGGGTCAAGGTTGCATTCATAGAATCATAGAATCCTAGAATCCTAGGATCAAAGAGTTGGGAGAGTTGGGCCCTCATCCAGTCCAACCCCATTCTGCCAAGAAGCAGGAATATTGCATTCAAATCACCCCTGACAGATGGCCATCCAGCCTCTGTTTCAAAGCCTCCAAGGAAGGAGCCTCCACCACACTCCAGGGCAGAGAGTTCCACTGCTGAACAGCTCTCACAGTCAGGAAGTTCTTCCTCATGTTCAGATGGAATCTCCTCTCTTGTAGTTTGAAGCCATTGTTCCATTGCATCCTAGTCTCCAGGGAAGCAGAAAGGAAGCTTGCTCTCTCCTCCCTGTGGCTTCCTCTCACATATTCATACCTGGCTATCATATCCCCTCTCAGCCTTCTCTTCTTCAGGCTAAACATACCCAGCTCCTTAAGCCGCTCCTCATAGGGCTTGTTCTCCAGACCCTTGAACATTTTAGTCGTCCTCCTCTGGAGACATTCCAGCTTGTCAATATCTCTCTTCAGAAATAGGATGTCTTGCCCAAGTGAGGCAGAACCTTTCAAAATACACATTTGCACAAAGAATGCACCATCAGAAAATCAGGGGCACAAAAAATATCATAATAATGTGAAGAACTTATTTATTTACTTACTTACTTACCTCGTTGTCCGAGTATGATGGCCTTCCAAGTGTTGTGGCTTGGTGGTGAGTCCGTAGGTGGCTGTGGAGCCCTAGCCTTGATCTGTTCTGTGGCTTCCGCCCCTCCAGAGGAACCGTGGACATCGTCTTCACTGCACGACAGCTCCAAGATAAATGCAGGGAACAAAACCAACCTCTGTCCATGGCATTCGTTGACCTTGCAAAGGCATTCGACACCGTGGATTGCATCGGCCTCTGGACCATCCTCCAAAACAAATTTGTGAACATCCTGCGGCTCCTCCATAATGGCAACACTCTTGGACAGCAATGGCTCCCAAAGTGACCCATTTAAGGTGGAATCAGGTGTCAAACAGGGATGTGTCATTGCCCCAACTCTATTCTCCATCTTCATTGCTATGATACTTCACCTTGTTGATGGGAAGCTTCCCACCGGAGTGGAAGTCATCTATCGGACAGATGGCAAGCTATTTACCCTCAGCAGACTGAAAGCCAAAACCAAGGTTACAACATCTTTTATAGAAGTCCAGTATGCTGATGACAACATCGTCTGTGCATATTCAGAAGAAGATCTACAAGCCACTCTAAACACCTTCTTAGAAGCATACAAAAAGCTCAGCCTGTCATTGAACATCGAGAAAACCAAAGTGCTCTTCCAGCAGTCACCGGCCAATCCCTCTCCAATGCCAGATATACAGCTCTCTCTCCTCTCTTCACCCCGTTGCCCAGTGTGGAACACATCTCACCACACTCAAACAGTAGATGTGGCTCTTAATGAGACATGCCACATTATCACGGGGTGTCTGTGCCCTACACCACTGGAGAAATTACACTGCTTAGCCGGTATTGCACCACCTGATATCCGCCGGGAAGTAGCAGCCAATAGTGAAAGGACCAAGGCAGAGACATCCCCAGCTCATCCCTTGTTTGGGTATCAGCCAGCATGTCAACGACTTAAATCAAGACATAGTTTTCTAAGATCTACAGAGGCACTTGCTGGAACACCTCAGCAAGCCAGAGTCCAAAAGTGGCAGGCTCAAACCCAGCACCTCAATCCATGGGTGATACCAAATGAAAGACTCCCCCCTGGGCACACAGAAGACTGGGCGACTTGGAATGCGCTGAACAGACTGCGTTCTGGCACCATGAGATGCAGAGCCAACCTCAAGAAATGGGGCCACAAAGTGGAATCCACGACATGCGAGTGTGGAGAGGAGCAAACCACTGACCACCTGCTGCAATGCAACCTGAGCCCTTCTTCCACATGATGCACAAGGGAGGAGCTTCTTGCGGCAACACCAGAAGCACTCCAAGGGGCCAGATACTGGTCAAAGGACATTTAATAGAATACCAAGTCTGCAAACTTTGTGTTTTTAAATACGTAACAACTGTACTCTCAGTTTGCTTCTGATATAAATAAATGCTCAGATGCGGAGTTTAGCCCAAAGCGGGAGCATGCGACATGAGAAAGCGAGCTGTGCTCCTTGCCTTTTTTCCCCGTTGTTTTTGCTCTTCGCAAACCTTTATGTTTTTGTCCCGTCTGCTAATTATAGCCATTGAAGAGGCATGGCTGCACGCAAATGATATTGATTTGTGAGAATGAGCAATGCGTTGCGGTGACTCAGGATGCCAGAAATACGCCTGCCAGGGCTGCCGTTTAGACTAATTGTGCCTTTGAATCCCTTCCCTTTTACGGCTGCACATCCTCGGAGGAGGCTCGGAGTCTTTGTCATTCGGCCTGGCCCACCGAGTATGACGGCGCTGAAGGAAGAGGGCTTTTATAGAGAAAGCGCATAACGATGCCAATGACAAGGGCGGCCGTGTCCCGATGTGGAGAAAGCCGCGCCGTTCCTCTCCACTCCATTACGGCCTCGTAAATGAGATGGCCCAGATACCTTCAGATTCCCTTACGCAACAATGAACTCTATTACTTATTCCAACACAAGTACCTGTGAAATTGTATTACGGCTCAGAACAATGCTCTTTATATGATGATTTGATTTTCAGGAGGCTAAATGCATGGCGCGCTTTCATGAAAACAGTGGGGAAGTGAGAGGAGAAGGCGGGCCCCATTCCTCAGGCATCGGCCCAAAGAGGAAGGGGACCATAGCTCCGTAGCCTGGGCCCTCGAAACCCCGTTAGCTGCACTGCAGGTCCTGATGTAGAGATAAAAATGTAGGGGTCTTTGCCAGGAGGCAGAGACTAATTAGACTCATCCAAGAGTTCTTTTTCCCTGGCGAGACAGAGAAGCATCCCATATTTTTCCCTGATTTCCCAATGAAAAGTCTCACCAGTTGAAGAAAAGCCATCGAGGTTTAATGTGATTCAGCTGAAACGGATGCAGAGCTGCAATCATTCGCCAAAGCTAAGCATGAGGGGAGTACACCAATACAGTCATATTTATAGCAAATTCAAAGTTGCAGAGTTCAAACTCCCCGCCCCGGCTTCCCTGTTGTTCCCCGCCATGATTGGGTGATAGGCGAACAGCTGGGAGGCGGCCCTCCCGCCCCCGGTACCTCTGGACCAATCAGGAAACTCCAATGGTCCGTAGGATCCAATGGGGAGATCTCTGCCACCTGGTGGCGACAGCCAATCAGGAGAGATGGAGGTGGGATGAGAGGGCACAAAGGAATCTGGGGAAGGAGTCTTTAAACAAAGGAAATGCCATGTGGCCTGAGACAAAAAGCTCAAACAGGGCCGATCTATTGTGTTCATGAGTGTTGTGAATCAACATGTGTAAAAATATCCTGATCCTTCCTGGCTCTCTCTCTCTCTCTCTCTCTCTCTCTCTCTCTCTCTCTCTCGGTCCCAATGGCTGAGGAGAAAGTCAGGAGAAGAGGTGACTTTTGGTGCACACGCCGAGGTCTTCAGGCACACCTCCAGACCCAAAGTGGGCCAGGCAAAGGGAGCAAGTGCGGCAAGTGTAGTTAGTGGGATGTATAGTTCACCTACAATCAAAGAGCATTCTGAACTCCACCAATGATGGAATTGAACCAAATATGGCACACAGAACTCCCACGACGAACAGAAAATATATATCAATGATTGGTGGGGGGGGGGGGGGCGCCAAAATACCGTTTGCTTACCTTTGAAAATTACCTAGGGCCGCCTCTGCTCATGGGCCAGCCAGTTCTGCCAAGAAGTTGCATTCAAAGCACCCCTGACAGATGACCACCCAGGCTCTGTTTCAAAGCCTCCAAAGAAGGAGCCTCCACCACAGTCCGAGGGAAGTCCCTTCCCTTCAAATTCAAGGAAGTCAGTTCTGGTGCCCCTCTCTTCTGCTTTGGTCAGACCTCTTTACCTGGAATCACACTGAGTCCATTTCTGGGCCAATCAGTTCACAAGAAAGATTGACTCTAAGCTGGAAGGAGTCCATTTAAGGGTGACTCAAAGGTCTGGAGATCATCAATGATCCCTCTGAGGAGCGTCTTAAAGAGCTGAGGCACTTTGATGGTGCTTTTCTTGCATAGCAGGGGGTTGGACTAGATGGCCCATGTGGTCTATTCCAACTCTATAACTCCATGATCCTATGAAAGGAACGTCGGAACCCATTTTGTGAAGCGTGCCCTCTAGTCATGCCCATCTGTCTGACCTATCCAACATTTCACATCCCACCTTAAAAGAATCCTATTGTTGCAACTCAGAGTAAGCTTCACCTTGCTTCTAAACACCACCACACAAGAGCTGTAGTTTGATAGATTATTGAGGAAATAATCTTCTCTGTTTAAATTTCTCTTTTCAGGTATGCCATGAGACTCAAGAACTTCACGGGCTCTTCTGCCACGGAAGGAGACAAGAAGCTGGCCGTTTTATGGTGAGGGACCTTGCATGCTCATTCCTGGAACCAAAGCAAACATGAGAACTTGGCCTTGTTGGGCAACTCAGGCTCATTCCCAGCCAGCCCGGGCCCATGGCTGGTGCGTAACATAAATAATGGATCCCGGGACATTTGTGGAGGGAAGCTTTCTCTTGCATGCCGTGATGTATTTGGAAGCCTGTCTGTCTCACCTGGGGGCAATCTGTAAAAAAAAAGGGAGATTTGATGAACTTTTGGGGGACTCTACTAGTGCAAGAGCCCTGTTGATTCTCTTGGACATCTCAGCGGCTTTCGATACCATCGATCATGGTATCCTTCTGGGAAAACTCTCCGGGATGGGCCTTGGAGGCACGGCTTTGTCATGGCTCCGGTCCTTCCTGGAGGGTCCTTCCCAGATGGTGAAGCTGGGAGACACCTGCTCAGACCCCTGGCCTTTGACCTGTGGGGTCCCGCAAGGCTCCATTCTGTCTCCCATGCTTTTCAACATCTACATGAAACCGCTGGGAGAGGTCATCCGGAGTTTTGGAGTTGGGTGCCATCTCTACGCAGATGACACACAACTCTACTACTCTTTTCCACCCAATTCCAAGGAAGCCCCTCGGGTGCTGGACGAGTGCTGACCGCTGTGTCTGTCTGGATGAGGAAGAACAAGCTGAAGATCAATCCCGACAAGACAGAGGTCCTCCTGGTCGATCGTAAACCTGACCAGGGTATAGGGTGGCAACCTGTGTTGGACGGGGTTACACTCCCCCTGAAGCCACAGGTCCGCAGTCTGGGTGTCCTCCTGGAGTCATCACTTATGCTTGAGGCTCAGGTGTCGGCAGTGGCCAGGAGGACCTTTGCACAATTAAGACTCATGCGCCAGCTGCGACCGTACCTCATGAAGGCGAATCTAGGCAGGGTGGTCCATGCCTTAGTCACCTCCAGATTGGACTACTGCAATGCACTCAAGGGGCTGCCCTTGAAAATGGCTCAGAAATTTCAGTTAGTCCAACGGGCGGTGGCACCAGGTAACAACAGGCTACACACAATTGGTTGGAAACCCACTCGGGCTGGCTTCGAACTCATGACCGTTTTGGTCAGAGTGATTTTAATGCAGCTGACACTCAGCCAGCTGCGCCACAATCACCCAAGTCTTGACTCTTTTCCAAAATGTTAAGAGGGAGGGGGCCGATCTAATGTCCCCAGGAAGGGCGTTTCATAGCCGAGGGGCCACCACTGAGAAGGCCCTGCCTCTCGTCCCCACCAAATGTGTTTGTGACGCAGGTGGGATCGAGAGCAGGGCCTCCCTGGATGATGTTAAAGTCCTAGCAGGTTCGTAAGGGAAGATGCGTTCAGTGCTCCCCGTTTGCAGTTCTTTCAAAGTGAACTAACCCCCTTTTTCTCTCCTCAATGCAATGCAGCTACCGGTGCTTGTCCCTTCTCTACCTGAGAATGTTTAAGCTCAAGAAGGACCATGCCATGAAGTACTCCCGGTCTCTGATGGAATATTTCAAGGTAACCATTCCTTATCTACTCAAGCTCATGCAGCCAACTTTCATCTCTAAGGCGCTGCAAGGTCCTTTTACATACCTTTATCCTCCATCTATTATCCACAGGGCCGTCCCTAGGTAATTTTCAAGTGTAAGCAAACAGTATTTTGGTGCCCGCACCCCCCCCCCCAAACAATCACTGAAAAATAAAAGGTAGAAGGTAGAAGTGAATAAAAGAGTTACCTTAAAAACCAAAACTTTACTTAGAATATTATGTTCATTATGTCCAAAACATCTGGAGGGAAGGAGGGCCCAAGTTGGCCCAGGCCTGATTTAGAGTGTATCAGCTCCTTTGGTAGATTATTCACCAGCCGGGCAAGGTCAGGCTTGGAGGTGCACCCTTGGAGGTGTCCTTTCCCTCTTCTAGCTCCAATGAGGGATCGGGGCTTAACCAGAATGAGGCTCACACTCTGCCGGCGAGGCGGAAGAGGCTGCTGTGTGTGTGCGAGGGCACCTCAAGAGTGCCCCTCGGGATTTGCGCTATACGCAAATGCGTATCTTGCCTATTGCTTCAGCTACCCCTGATTATCCACCACCACATTTCTTGGGATGGGGCCTGTTGCAACGCAGAGTAAGCTTCACCTTGCTTCCAAACACCACCACACAAGAGCTGTAGTTTTATAGTTTATTGAGGAAAAAATCCAAGTCAAAATAAAGAATAAGCATTGCAAAGTTCCAAAGATTTAGGTTAAATGCAGAATATAGTTCCAAAGATCTTTAGGTAAAAACAAGAGACACAACCTTATAGGCAAAGTTCAAAACAAGCAATAAAACAAGAATCACAATGCAAGAAATCCCAAGCGTGCTGCTTTCCAGGCTAAGGTTATTCCATGAAGCTTTCAGGACTGATGCTTTCCCTTAGTTTGCTAGAAGCTTAAATACCTCTCTAACATGAAAACATTATGCTCTCACCAACATGAAAGCATTGCGATAACCTTGACCCGAGCTGGTTTCCCGTCTGCTGGCCAGGCGAGAACAGGGCCCTTGCTTCCAAACACCACCACACAAGAGCTGTAGTTTTATAGTTTATTGAAGAAAAATCCAAGTCAAAATAAAGAATAAGCATTGTAAAGTTCCAAAGATTTAGGTTAAATGCAGAATATAGTTCCAGAGATCTTCAGTTAAAAACAAGAAACAACCTTATAGGCAAAGTTCAAAACAAGCAATAAAACAATTGCCCCATGAATCACAATGCAAGAAATCCCAAGCGTGCTGCTTTCCAGACTAAGGTTATTCCATGAAGCTTTCAGGCTAATAAGCTACGTAGAACTGACGCTTTCCCTTAGTTTGCTAGAAGCTTAAATACCTCTCTAACATGAAAACATTATGCTCTCACCAACATGAAAGCATTGCAATAACCTTGACCCGAGCTGGTTTCCCGTCTGCCGGCCAGGCGAGAACAGGGCCCTTGCTTCCAAACACCACCACACAAGAGCTGTAGTTTTATAGTTTATTGAAGAAAAAATCCAAGTCAAAATAAAGAATAAGCATTGCAAAGTTCCAAAGATTTAGGTTAAATGCAGAATATAGTTCCAAAGATCTTCAGGTAAAATCAAGAGACACAACCTTATAGGCAAAGTTCAAAACAAGCCATAAAACAATTGCCCCAAGAATCACAATGCAAGAAATCCCAAGCGTGCTGCTTTCCAGGCTAAGGTTATTCCATGAAGCTTTCAGGCTAGTAAGCTACGTTGAACTGACACTTTCCCTTAGTTTGCAGGAAGCCTAAATACCTTTCTAACATGAAAACATTATGCTCTCACCAACATGAAAGCATTGCGATAACCTTGGCCCAAGCTCGCTTCCTGTCTGCTGGCCAGGCGAGAACCCTGCCTGACCTGCAAAACAAGATGAGCCTGTTGGGTCAGGTCACTATCAAGGCTCTCTGCACTTTCAATATCAGTGTGGGAAGGAGGCAAAAGCCTCCCCACCTGTTCGCTCTCTCCGTTAAAATTCTTTTCTTCTGAGAACCGCTGTGTTGTTGACTCTCCACCGTCTGTGGGAGTCTCAGAAAAAGACCTAGAAGCAGGCCCAGGGATCTGAGGCACAGAAAAAGAGCCAGAAATCTGAATCCCATCATCCTCATCATCAGGGAACATCTCAGCCACAACAGGGCCCCTTAAGAGAAATTGTTGTGCTCTGGTGGTTCTGTACATAATATGCTCTCACCAACATGAAAGCATTGCGATAACCTTGGCCCGAGCTGGCTTCCCGTCTGCTGGCCAGGCAAGAACTCCGCCTGACCTGCAAATCAAGACGAGCCTGCCGGGTCAGATCACTATCAAGGCTTTCTGCACTTTCAGTATCAGTGTGGGAAGGAGGCAAAAGCCTCCCCACCTGCTCGCTATCTCCTTCCTTAAAATTCTTTTCTTCTGAGAACCGCTGTGTTGTTGACTCTCCACCATCTGTGGGAGCCTCAGAAAAAGACCTAGAAGCAGGCCCAGGGATCTGAGGCACAGAAAAAGAGCCAGGAATCTGAATCCCATCATCCTCATCATCAGGGAACATCTCAGCCACAATAGGGCTCCTTAAGAGAAATTGTGCTCTGGTGGTTCTGTACATAATATGCTCTCACCAACATGAAAGCATTGCATTAACCTTGGCCCGAGCTGGCTTCCCGTCTGCTGGCCAGGCAAGAACTCCGCCTGACCCGCAAATCAAGACGAGCCTGCCGGGTCAGATCACTATCAAGGCTTTCTGCACTTTCAGTATCAGTGTGGGAAGGAGGCAAAAGCCTCCCCACCTGCTCGCTATCTCCTTCCTTAAAATTCTTTTCTTCTGAGAACCGCTGTGTTGTTGACTCTCCACCATCTGTGGGAGCCTCAGAAAAAGACCTAGAAGCAGGCCCAGGGATCTGAGGCACAGAAAAAGAGCCAGGAATCTGAATCCCATCATCCTCATCATCAGGGAACATCTCAGCCACAATAGGGCTCCTTAAGAGAAATTGTGCTCTGGTGGTTCTGTACATAATATGCTCTCACCAACATGAAAGCATTGCATTAACCTTGGCCCGAGCTGGCTTCCCGTCTGCTGGCCAGGCAAGAACTCCGTCTGACCCGCAAATCAAGACGAGCCTGCCGGGTCAGATCACTATCAAGGCTTTCTGCACTTTCAGTATCAGTGTGGGAAGGAGGCAAAAGCCTCCCCACCTGCTCGCTATCTCCTTCCTTAAAATTCTTTTCTTCTGAGAACCGCTGTGTTGTTGACTCTCCACCATCTGTGGGAGCCTCAGAAAAAGACCTAGAAGCAGGCCCAGGGATCTGAGGCACAGAAAAAGAGCCAGGAATCTGAATCCCATCATCCTCATCATCAGGGAACATCTCAGCCACAATAGGGCTCCTTAAGAGAAATTGTGCTCTGGTGGTTCTGTACATAATATGCTCTCACCAACATGAAAGCATTGCATTAACCTTGGCCCGAGCTGGCTTCCCGTCTGCTGGCCAGGCAAGAACTCCGCCTGACCCGCAAATCAAGACGAGCCTGCTGGGTCAGATCACTATCAAGGCTTTCTGCACTTTCAGTATCAGCGTGGGAAGGAGGCCAAAGCCTCCCCACCTGTTCGCTATCCCCTTCGTTAAAATTCTTTTCTTCTGAGAACCGCTGTGTTGACTCTGCACTGTCTGTGGGAGCCTCAGAAAAAGACCTAGAAGCAGGCCCAGGGATCTGAGGCACAGAAAAAGAGCCAGGAATCTGATGGTGGTTCTGTACATAATATTCTCCTTCGCTCCCAAAATAGGAAATGCCTCGTCTTTCAGTGATCAGTACACGAATGCACTTTGAATCTTTTGTATCTCTATTGAGAACAAGGAGGCCTCTCTCTTGCTTCTTTCAACAGAGTTCATCCAAAGTGTCGCAGGCGCCATCTCCTTGGGGAGGCAACGGAAAGTAAGTGCTCCCTCGCGGTGAAAATTAGCCATTCAATGGGATACGGTGGGGGGCCATTTGTGGTGATGAAGAGGAGGTATTGTATATATTCCGCTCAATGTCCATGAGTTACGGTTTGACAAGCAGAACAAGAAAAGCGTCCGCACGGATTGATTGATCCTGATTTCTTCATCACTTTGGTTCTGAAAGCCAAATGAGGACTATAAAAAAGAGCTGTTCATTGGCTCAAGAATAGTCTGCCGTTCCTAGATGTCCAAGTAAAGTTAATCTCCAGGGCAAGGATTTCCCCCCGGAGATATCTTCAGTAATGAAAGGCCAATAAATATTTCATTGATCTATGAGAAGTGCCGTTGAGTAAAACTGGAGGCGTAATAGCTGTGAATGCGAGAAGGCACTCGAGCCCACCCATTATTATCTGCACCCTTTGGTCAAGGCAAACACAGCCCCATTTCCCATCGGAAAGAGTGGTCTGGCATCCATCCAGCGGCACATTTTTTATTTCATGTGCTCGTGTGTGTAACATGCAAGGGGGCTCGGCAGAAAAGCAAGAGATCAATCAAATCTATATAAATAAATATGTAATGTTCGTTTGTGGGATTAACAGAACTCAAAAACCACTGGACAGATTGACACCAAATTTGGACACAAGACACCTAACAATCCAATGTATGTCCTTCACTCCAAAAAATTGATTTTCTCATGTGGGAGTTGTAGTTGCTGGGCTTTATTGTTCACCTACAATCAAAGAGTATTCTGAACCCCACCAATGATGGAATTGAACCAAATTTGGCGCACAAAACTCCCATGACCAACAGAAAATACTGGAAGGATTTAGTGGGTAGTGTCTTTTGGTTTTGGAGTTGTAGTTCACCTACATCCCGAGATCACTGTGGAGTCAAACAATGATGGATCTGGACCAAACTCTACACGAATACTCAATATGCCCAAATGTGAACACTGGTGGAGTTTGGGGGAAATAGTATCTTGACATTTGGGAGTTGTAGTTGCTGGGATTTATAGTTCACCTACAATCGCAGAGCATTCTGAACCCCACCAATGATGGAATTGAACCTAACTTGGCACACAGTTCTCCCATGACCAACAGAAAAGACTGGAAGGGTTTAGTGGGTAGTGTCCTTTGGTTTTGGAGTTGTAGTTCACCTACATCCCGAGATCACTGTGGAGTCAAACAATGATGGATCGGGACCAAACTCTACACGAATACTCAGTATGCCCAAATGTGAATACTAGTGGAGTTTGGGGGAAATAGAATCTTGACATTTGGGAGTTGTAGTTGCTGGGATTTATAGTTCACCTACAATCGCAGAGCATTCTGAACCCCACCAATGATGGAATTGAACCAAACTTGGCACACAGTTCTCCCATGACCAACAGAAAATACTGGAAGGATTTAGTGGGTAGTGTCCTTTGGTTTTGGAGTTGTAGTTCACCTACATCCCGAGATCACTGTGGAGTCAAACAATGATGGATCGGGACCAAACTCTACACGAATACTCAGTATGCCCAAATGTGAATACTAGTGGAGTTTGGGGGAAATAGAATCTTGACATTTGGGAGTTGTAGTTGCTGGGATTTATAGTTCACCTACAATCACAGAGCATTCTGAACCCCACCAATGATAGAATTGGGCCAAACCTCCCACACAGAACCCCCATGTGGGCCACAGCAACGCGTGGCAGGGGACG
This sequence comes from Anolis sagrei, assembly GCF_037176765.1. Lineage (NCBI taxonomy): Eukaryota > Metazoa > Chordata > Lepidosauria > Squamata > Anolidae > Anolis > Anolis sagrei. The sequence goes on along the minus strand of NC_090030.1, from coordinate 36,717,805 downwards.
GCTAGTCTATATAAATAAAAATGTGATGTTCGTTTGTGGGATTAACAGAACTCAAAAACCACTGGGGGAATTGACCCCAAATTTGGACACAAGACGCCTCTCAGGCCAACAAGTGACCATCACTCATAAAAACACAGAAAAAAAAGCGGAAGGGACTGAAAAAGCCAAAAAACAAAAAAAATGCATTACAATGTATGTGCAAAACTACATATATATGCACTAACACACATACACACACACACACAAAACATAGCAACACGTGGCATGCTTCTTTTCTCCCTCCCAAGGTCAAAGCAGTGGCCGGTGGGAAGGAGGGAGGACCCTTGATCTGTTTTTGGGCATGAGCAAGATGGAGCTGCGCTTGCTTCTTCTGTTGTCCTCTGTGGCCAGGGCAGTGGCAGTTCAGATGCAGGGATGGCCTCCCATCTGCCTTTGGACTTAGGCATGATGGAGCTGTGCTTGGCCCTTTTCTCCCTCCAAGGTCAGGGCAATGGCAGTTGGGAAGGAGGGAGGCCCCTTGATCTGTTTTTGGGCATGGGCATGATGGAGCTGTGCTTGCTTCTTCTGTTCTCCTTTGTGGCCAAGGCAGTGGCAGTTCGGATGGAGATAGGGGGCCCCATTTCCCTTTGAGCTTATGCATGATGAAGCTGTGCTTGGCCCTTCTTTCCTGCCAAGGTCAGGGCAACGGCAGTTGGGAAGAAGGAAGGACCCTTGATCTGCTTTTGGTCATGGGCATGATGAAGCTGTTCTTGCTTCTTCTTCTCTCCTTCCTTAGGTCAAGGCAGTGGCAGTTGGGAAGGAGGGAGGACCCTTGATCTGTTTTTGGGCATGGGCATGATGGAGCTGTGCTTGCTTCTTCTGTTCTCCTTTGTGGCCAGGGCAGTGGCAGTTCGGATGGAGATGGGGGCCCCATTTCCCTTTGAGCTTATGCATGATGGAGCTGTGCTTGGCCCTTCTTTCCTGCCAAGGTCAGGGCAACGGCAGTTGGGAAGAAGGAAGGACCCTTGATCTGCTTTTGGTCATGGGCATGATGAAGCTGTTCTTGCTTCTTCTTCTCTCCTTCCTTAGGTCAAGGCAGTGGCAGTTGGGAAGGAGGGAGGACCCTTGATCTGTTTTTGGGCATGAGCAAGATGGAGCTACTCTTGCTTCTTCTGTTCTCCTCTGTGGCCAGGGCAGTGGCAGTTTGGATGGAGAGAGGGACTCCTGTTTGCATGATGGAGCTGCCCCTGCCCCTTCTTCTCTCCCTCCCGGGTCAAGGCAGTGGCAGTAGGGATGGAGGGAAAGTCTTTCCCTTGCTTCTGAGCCAAGCATGATGTTGTCCTGTCCTCTTTCCCTTTTCTCAGGAGCACCGAGACGCCATCTCCCATGTCTCTGAGCCCGTCGCCCATCAGCAATCTTGGGAACGCTGCTGGCACAACGGGTTCGTCCTCAGCGGGCACCATCACCATTCCCCAGCGCATCCACCACATGGCTGCTAGCCACGTCAACATCACAAACAACGTCCTGCGAAGCTATGAGCACTGGGACATGGCTGAGAAGCTGACAAAAGAGAACAAAGGTATTCCCAGTCCTCCCAGGCCAAGAATTTTGCTTTTGTAGAAAGATAGAATGACCTAGAATCCTTCCTTCATAGAATCCTAGAATCCTAGCGTTGGAAGAGACCTCCTGGGCCATCATCCAGTCCAACCCCATTCTGCCAAGAAGCAGGAATATTGCATTCAAATCACCCCTGACAGATGGCCATCCAGCCTCTGTTTCAAAGCTTCCAAAGAAGGAGCCTCCACCACTCTCCGGGGCAGAGAGTTCCACTGCTGAACGGCTCTCACAGTCAGGAAGTTCTTCCTCGTGTGCAGATGGAATCTCCTCTCTTGTAGTTGGAAGCCATTGTTCCTTGTCCTAGTCTCCAAGGAAGCAGAAAACAAACTTGTTCTCTCCTCCTCCCTATGGCTTCCTCTCACATATTTATGCATGGCCCTCATCATATCTCCTCTCAGCCTTCTCTTCTTCAGGCTAAACATGCCCAGCTCCTTAATCCGCTCCTCATAGGGCTTGTTCTCCAGACCCCTGATCTGCTCCCTCTTCCCTGTGGCTTCCTCTCACATATTTATACATGGCCCTCATCATATCTCCTCTCACCCTTCTCTTCTTCAGGCTAAACATGCCCAGCTCCTTAAGCCAGTCCTCATAGGGCATGTTCTCCAAACCCTTGATCCTTTGAGTCGCCCTCCTCTGGACACATTCCAGCTTGTCGATATCTCTCTTGACTTGTGGTGCCCAGAATTGGACACAATATTCCAGATGTAGTCTAACCAAAGCGGAATAGAGCATGGGGAGCATGACTTCCCTAGATCTAGACACTAGGCTCCTATTGATGCAGGCCAAAATCCCAATGGCTTTTTTTGCCGCCACATCACATTGTTGACTCATGTTGTCCATGAGGACTCCAAGATCTTTTTCACACGTACTGCTCTCGAGCAACTTAGTTAAGTCCAGGTGGCCCTCTATATCCATGGATTCTGAAGCCACAGATTTTTCCAACCACCCCCCAAATAAAATTCAAAAAAAAATTCATTATATAAAGGGTGCTCTTTGGCTGTGCCAGTCGGGTTTTGTAGGGGTCGACAGGCGCAAGGGTCCAGGTGTGGAGTGGTTGCTCTGCACATGATGCATGCAAGATCTTGGCTAATGGTTGACTTCTTGCTTCCAAGGTATGCTTAATGATGACAAAAGGCCTTTAACAACAACAACAACATTTTTTTATTGATTCGCTTGTTGGCCTTATCAAAAACAGACAGTGCAAACACAACATACAACATACATCTGTTTCTATTAAAATAGAATACAAATATATAGTAATTTGTCAACTTAAAATCAATGTAGCTTAGCCATAGATATATGCCTCAACTATCCTCGTCTCCCCTGCACTGCACCCCAATCTGATCTATGTACTCCGATCTTTTAGCATCTTTAAACAAATAAAGGGCAACTTGTGTTGTCAGAATGGGGTCGTAACCAGCCAACAAAAATGAGGCTTTAGCCGTTGCATCCCAACTTATTTTATTGCAAATCAAAGGCCATCAATATTTTTTTTCCTTTCTTTTTCATATAGATTGCAGTGATGTAAAATGTGGTTCAGATTTTCAACTTCAGGATACTATGAGACAAATCATCAGACAGAATTAGCATTAGTAGCAATTGACGCTGAGAAAGCTTTTGATAATTTAAATTGGGAATTCTTTAAGGCAATATTTAGAGAGGTCGACATTTAGACCATTAATCCATAAGGTTGCTTTTTGTTCCTTATAAATAGCATCAATTGTGTTTAGAAAGTTGCAGCCAATGTACTACGCTAATAATATAATATGTTGTATGTATATATATCTTATAAGTTGCTCTGAGTCCCCTTCGAGGTGAGAAGGGCGGCACATAAATATCGTAAATAATATTAAATTTATAATACTGTAATGTAAAGCAATATAATACTAATAATAATATGATATTTTAATTATATATTTACATTACATGTAATATTACTAAAAATATTACACTATAATGGCATAGTACAATATAGTAATATATAATACTGATAGACTGAAGACATTCTTGACAAGTTGGATAGGTGAAGACCAAACTAGTTTTCTACCTGGTAGATACATTAAAAATAATCTAAGGAACATTCTAGATGTAATTGAATACTATGAGACAAATCATTAGAAAGAATTAGCATTAATAGCAATTGACGCTGAGAAAGCTTTTGATAATTTAAATTGGGAATTATTTAAGGCAATATTTAGACCATTAATCCATAAAGTTGCTTTTTGTTCTTTATAAATAGCATCAATTATGTTTAGAAAGTTGCAGCCAATGTACTATGCTGATAATATAATATGTTGTATGTATATATATCTTGTAAGCTGCTCTGTAAAGCAATATAATACTAATAATAATACGATATTTTAATTATATATTTATATTACATGTAATATTACTAAAAAATAGTACACTATAATGATATAGTACAATATAGTAATATATAATATTGATAGACTGAAGACATTCTTGACAAGTTGGATAGGTGAAGACCAAACTGGTTTTCTATCTAGTAGATACATTAAAGATAATCTAAGGAACATTCTAGATGTAATTGAATACTATGAGACAAATCATCAGAAAGAATTAGCATTAGTAGCAATTGACGCTGAGAAAGCTTTTGATAATTTAAATTGGGAATTCTTTAAGGCAATATTTAGAGAGGTAGACATTTAGACCATTAATCCATTCCTTATAAATAGCATCAATTGTGTTTAGAAAGTTGCAGCCAATGTACTATGCTAATAATATAATATGCTGTATGTATATATATCTTGTAAGCCGCTCTGAGTCCCCTTCAGTGTGAGAAGGGAAGCATAGAAATGTCATAAATAAATAGAGTGAGAGAGCGAGCGAATAGAGTCCTTGCAACCCTTTGTGCACAGGCCACCTTGGAAAGGCAGAGGCTGACCCTTCTTTCTTACTTTTTATAGACTTCTTCCTAGACCTGGACTTAGTGATGGGTCCATTGACGCAACACAGCACTATGACCAACCTGGTCCGTTACGTTCGGCAAGGACTCCACTGGCTTCGCCTTGAAGCGCATTTGTTGTAGTGACTGCTTCCGTGTCCATCACGACGACGCCCTGTTCCCTGCGCACAGGTGACCCATGATGGGATGCCACCCTTTCCTGGAACTGTATTCCTAGGGTTATTTTATTGCCTTCCGCTTCCCCCTTTCCAACAAGACATAGTCTATCTCTTGAAAATGGAACTCGCCGTCATTGGGAAAGATGGCACCGGAGCAGAGTATGTGTCGGTGCCGTCGAATCAGTTTGGATTCACTTCTTTGCCTTGTGTCTCCTGGATCCTGCCACTCTTGCCTTCCATGTCATGCTTTATGGAACAGTCGCTTCCCTGCGCCATTGCACTTTGATGAAGAGAGAGGTGATTGGGAGAACGTCTTAAATCTCTGAGGGCACCTTGGAAGCCCCCCCCCCCCTTGCACTGGGAACGAATATCCAGCAGATCAACCCATTCAACTCCAAACTGCCCTCTCCGTACAAATCACGCCGTTCCCATCTTAGCATTGGTTCCATGACAGGCTAAGATCCCATTGAGGTGGTCTCTTTGCAGGCCGAAGCATCAAGCAGATTGTGTAGTTGTAGGCATCCTCACAAACAGAGGTGTCCCCTCCCCTAGAGCTTAAGGCCACCAAAGGCTTTCGGAGATTTTTGTTAAATGAGGTTTTGCATTTCTGCATTTTTGTGAATCTCAATGATTAACACAACAGCACAATGCCATTCCAAAGCCAATTCCAACTGGGTTGTTGTAGGTTTTTCGGGTTACATGGCCATGTTCTAGAACAGGGGTCCTCAAACTATGGCCCGTGGGCCGAATACGGCCCTCCAAGGTCATTTACCCGGCCCTCGCTCAGGGTCAACATAAGTCTGAAATGACTCGAAAGCACACAACAACAACAACAACGAATGAGGTTTTGCATTTCTGCATTTTTGTGAATATCAGTGATTAACACAACAGCACAATGCCATTCCAAAGCCAATTCCAACTGGGTTGTTGTAGGTTTTTCGGGCTACATGGCCATGTTCTAGAACAGGGGTCCTCAAACTACGACCCGCGGGCCAAATACAGCCCTCCAAGGTCATTTACCCGGCCCTCGCTCAGGGTCAACATAAGTCTGAAATGACTCGAATGCACACAACAACAACAACAATGAATGAGGTTTTGCATTTCTGCATTTTTGTGAATATCAGTGATTAACACAACAGCACAATGCCATTCCAAAGCCAATTCCAACTGGGTTGTTGTAGGTTTTTCGGGCTACATGGCCATGTTCTAGAACAGGGGTCCTCAAACTATGGCCCGTGGGCCGAATACGGCCCTCCAAGGTCATTTACCCGGCCCTCGCTCAGGGTCAACATAAGTCTGAAATGACTCGAAAGCACACAACAACAACAACAACGAATGAGGTTTTGCATTTCTGCATTTTTGTGAATATCAGTGATTAACACAACAGCACAATGCCATTCCAAAGCCAATTCCAACTGGGTTGTTGTAGGTTTTTCGGGCTACATGGCCATGTTCTAGAACAGGGGTCCTCAAACTACGACCCGCGGGCCAAATACAGCCCTCCAAGGTCATTTACCCGGCCCTCGCTCAGGGTCAACATAAGTCTGAAATGACTCGAAAGCACACAACAACAACAACAATTAATGAGGTTTTGCATTTCTGCATTTTTGTGAATCTCAATGATTAACACAACAGCACAATGCCATTCCAAAGCCAATTCCAACTGGGTTGTTGTAGGTTTTTCGGGTTACATGGCCATGTTCTAGAACAGGGGTCCTCAAACTATGGCCCGTGGGCCGAATACGGCCCTCCAAGGTCATTTACCCGGCCCTCGCTCAGGGTCAACATAAGTCTGAAATGACTCGAAAGCACACAACAACAACAACAACGAATGAGGTTTTGCATTTCTGCATTTTTGTGAATATCAGTGATTAACACAACAGCACAATGCCATTCCAAAGCCAATTCCAACTGGGTTGTTGTAGGTTTTTCGGGCTACATGGCCATGTTCTAGAACAGGGGTCCTCAAACTACGACCCGCGGGCCAAATACAGCCCTCCAAGGTCATTTACCCGGCCCTCGCTCAGGGTCAACATAAGTCTGAAATGACTCGAATGCACACAACAACAACAACAATGAATGAGGTTTTGCATTTCTGCATTTTTGTGAATATCAGTGATTAACACAACAGCACAATGCCATTCCAAAGCCAATTCCAACTGGGTTGTTGTAGGTTTTTCGGGCTACATGGCCATGTTCTAGAACAGGGGTCCTCAAACTATGGCCCGTGGGCCGAATACGGCCCTCCAAGGTCATTTACCCGGCCCTCGCTCAGGGTCAATATAAGTCTGAAATGACTCGAAAGCACACAACAACAACAACAATTAATGAGGTTTTGCATTTCTGCATTTTTGTGAATATCAATGATTAACACAACAGCGCAATGCCATTCCAAAGCCAATTCCAACTGGGTTGTTGTAGGTTTTTTGGGTTATATGGCCATGTTCTAGAACAGGGGTCCTCAAACTATGGCCCGCGGGCCGAATGCGGCCCTCCAAGGTCATTTACCCGGCCCTCGCTCAGGGTCAACATAAGTCTGAAATGACTCAAAGGCACACAACAACAACAGCAACAACAATGAATGAGGTTTTGCATTTCTGCATTTTTGTGAATATCAATGATTAACACAACAGCGCAATGCCATTCCAAAGCCAATTCCAACGGGGTTGTTGTAGGTTTTTTGGGTTATATGGCCATGTTCTAGAACAGGGGTCCTCAAACTATGGCCCGCGGGCCGAATGCGGCCCTCCAAGGTCATTTACCCGGCCCTCGCTCAGGGTCAATATAAGTCTGAAATGACTCGAAAGCACACAACAACAACAACAATTAATGAGGTTTTGCATTTCTGCATTTTTGTGAATATTAATGATCAACACAACAGCATAATGCCATTCCAAAGCCAATTCCAACTGCGTTGTTGTAGGTTTTTCGGGTTACATGGCCATGTTCTAGAACAGGGGTCCTCAAACTATGGCCCGCGGGCCGAATACGGCCCTCCAAGGTCATTTACCCGGCCCTCGCTCAAGGTCAACATAAGTCTGAAATGACTCGAAAGCACACAACAACAACAACAATTAATGAGGTTTTGCATTTCTGCATTTTTGTGAATATTAATGATCAACACAACAGCATAATGCCATTCCAAAGCCAATTCCAACTGCGTTGTTGTAGGTTTTTCGGGTTACATGGCCATGTTCTAGAACAGGGGTCCTCAAACTATGGCCCGCGGGCCGAATGCGGCCCTCCAAGGTCATTTACCCGGCCCTCGCTCAGGGTCAATATAAGTCTGAAATGACTCGAAAGCACACAACAACAACAACAATTAATGAGGTTTTGCATTTCTGCATTTTTGTGAATATTAATGATTAACACAACAGCATAATGCCATTCCAAAGCCAATTCCAACTGCGTTGTTGTAGGTTTTTCGGGTTACATGGCCATGTTCTAGAACAGGGGTCCTCAAACTATGGCCCGCGGGCCGAATACGGCCCTCCAAGGTCATTTACCCGGCCCTCGCTCAAGGTCAACATAAGTCTGAAATGACTCGAAAGCACACAACAACAACAACAATGAATGAGGTTTTGCATTTCTGCATTTTTGTGAATATCAATGATTAACACAACAGCACAATGCCATTCCAAAGCCAATTCCAACTGCGTTGTTGTAGGTTTTTCGAGTTACACGGCCATGTTCTAGAACAGAGGTCCTCAAACTAAGACCCAAGGACCGGATACGGCCCTCCAAGGTCATTTACCCCGGCCCTCGCTCAGGGTCAATATAAGTCTGAAATGACTCGAAAGCACACAACAACAACAACAACAATGAATGAGGTTTTGCATTTCTGCATTTTTGTGAATATCAATGATCAACACAACAGTGCAATACCATTCCAAAGCCAATTCCAACTGGGTTGTTGTAGGTTTTTCGGGCTATATGGCCATGTTCTAGAACAGGGGTCCTCTAACTACGGCCCGCGGGCCAAATACGGCCCTCCAAGGTCATTTACCCGGGCCTCGCTCAGGGTCAACATAAGTCTGAAATGGCTCGAAAGCACACAACAACAACAACAATGAATGAGGTTTTGCATTTCTGCATTTTTGTGAATATCAATGATCAACACAACAGCATAATGCCATTCCAAAGCCAATTCCAACTGGGTTGTTGTAGGTTTTTCGGGTTACATGGCCATGTTCTAGAACAGGGGTCCTCAAACTATGGCCCGTGGGCTGAATACGGCCCTCCAAGGTCATTTACCCGGCCCTCGCTCAGGGTCAATATAAGTATGAAATGACTCGAAAGCACACAACAACAACAATGAATAAGGTTTTGCATTTCTGCATTTTTGTGAATATCAATGATTAACACAATAGCGCAATGCAATTCCAAAGCCAATTCCAACTGCGTTGTTGTAGGTTTTTCGGGTTACATGGCCATGTTCTAGAACAGGGGTCCTCAAACTATGGCCCGCGGGCCGAATACGGCCCTCCAAGGTCATTTACCCGGCCCTCGCTCAAGGTCAACATAAGTCTGAAATGACTCGAAAGCACACAACAACAACAACAATTAATGAGGTTTTGCATTTCTGCATTTTTGTGAATATCAATGATCAACACAACAGCACAATGCCATTCCAAAGCCAATTCCAACTGGGTTGTTGTAGGTTTTTCGGGCTATATGGCCATGTTCTAGAACAGGGGTCCTCAGACTATGGCCCGTGGGCCGAATACGGCCCTCCAAGGTCATTTACCCGGCCCTCGCTCAGGGTCAACATAAGTCTGAAATGACTCGAATGCACACAACAACAACAATGCTATCTCATCAGCCAAAATCAGGTCCACACTTCCCATTGCAATACTAATAAGCTTATATTTGTTAAAATTGTTCTACATTTTAATTATTGTATTGTTTTTAAGTGTTTTTACACTACAAATAAGATATGTGCAGTGTGCATATGATTTTTTCAAATTATAATCTGGCCCTCCAACAGTTTGAGGGACTGTGACCTGGCCCCCTGTTTAAAAAGTTTGAAGACCCCTGTTCTAGAAGCATTCTCTCCTGACGTTTCGCCTGCATCTATGACAGTGGTTCTCAACCTGGGGTCCCTAGATGTTTTTGGCCTTCAACTCCCAGAAATCCCAGCCAGTTTACCAGCTGTTAGGATTTCTGGGAGTTGTAGGCCAAGAACATCTGGGGACCCCAGGTTGAGAACCACTGATCTATGGCAAGTGGCTGGGATTTCTGGGAGTTGTAGGCCAAAAACATCTGGGGACCCCAGGTTGAGAACCACTGCTCTATGGCAAGTGGCTGAGATTTCTGGGAGTTGTAGGCCAAAAACATCTGGGGACCCCAGGTTGAGAACCACTGCTCTATGGCAAGTGGCTGAGATTTCTGGGAGTTGTAGGCCAAGAACATCTGGGGACCCCAGGTTGAGAACCACTGGCCTATGGCAAGTGGCTGGGATTTCTGGGAGTTGTAGGCCAAGAACATCTGGGGACCCCAGGTTGAGAACCACTGGTCTATGGCAAGTGGCTGAGATTTCTGGGAGTTGTAGGCCAAAAACATCTGGGGACCCCAGGTTGAGAACCACTGGTCTATGGCAAGTGGCTGAGATTTCTGGGAGTTGTAGGCCAAAAACATCTGGGGACCCCAGGTTGAGAACCACTGCTCTATGGCAAGCATCTTCAGAGGTTGTGACTTCCTTTTAATCAGCTGAGTTGGCTGTCCATGGATGGGATTCTATGATCCCTCCATCCGATGGTCCTTTAAGGTTCTTCCAGATGCCATGAATCCAGGAGATGAAGAAGGTCTAGGTCTTCCATAGTCAAGGTGTGGAGCATTCCTAACCAACTTTCCACCCGTCTAGATAAACGTCAAAGATCAACATGAGCACATATGTTGATGGTGCTTCCAGGAAGCTGTGATGAAGAAGAGGTCATTGGTGCTCTCGTAGGTGGGCTTTGGCAGTCAAATTTGGCCCAAGTCCACCAATGCTTGGCTTCCATGCTGGTCTCCAAGGCTACTGTGTTGGCCCACGGGGATTGTGTCTGCATTGTCCAAACTGTCTCGCCGTAATTCATCTTCCGATGGGATGCTTCCGGTAAACAGCCTACCCATTCCTATTTGAACCTCCTCAGCTCTTGAGATCCATTGTTGTCCCTTGAAGCCTTTCCTGGTTTTTTAATATGTCGTGTCTGAGAAGCTGCCATGTTCAGAACCTCATGAAGGAATGCTGTAGGAAACCAATACCACCTTTAAGGCCCTTCCACACAGACATAGAACCCAGAAAACCTTTCAAGATCTGCTTTGAACTGGCTTGTCTCAGTCCACACTGCCCTTTATCCCAGATCAAAGCAGAACATGTGGGGTTTGATCGAGTTGTGCGGAAGGCGCCCAAGATGGAAATCCCTGCCAGCGGTTCAGAGGCAATTCTGGAGCTTGGAAGGTTGTTTTTCTCAAAGGCAACCATTGATACTTTTTCCCCCCCACCCCATTGCGTTTAAATATATTCTTTTGTATGTACTTGACTATTATTAATATTATGAATAGTATTTTAAATGAGCTTCAAAATGCCAAAAGTGGCCAAACCCTTCCACCCGTGTCCAGCACAAGCAGCAACATCCGCACCTTCTTCGCCTTGGGTCTCTCCGTCCACACAGGTCCATATTTATTTATTTACTAGCCGTCCCCTGCCACACATTGCTGTGGCCCACATGGGGGTTCTGTGTGGGAGGTTTGGCCCAATTCCATCGTTGGTGGGGTTCAGAAAGCTCTTTGATTGTAGCTGAACTATAAATCCCAGCAACTACAACTCCCAAATGTCAAGATTCTGTTTTCCCCAAACTCCACCAGTGTTCACATTTGGGCATATTGGATATTCGCATAGAGTTTGGTCCAGATCCATCATTGTTTGAGTCCACAGTGATCTCTGTATGTAGGTGAACTACAACTCCAAAACCAAAGGACACTGCCCACCAAACACTTCCAGTGTTTTCTGTTGGTCATGGGAGAACTGTGTGCCATGTTTGGTTCAATTCCATCGTTGGTGGGGTTCAGAAAGCTCTTTGATTGTAGGTGAGCTATAAATCCCAGCAACTACAACTCCCAAATGACAAAATCAATTTTTTTTGAGTGAAGGACATAGATTGCTTTGAATGGTGTCTTGTGTCCAAATCTGGTGTCAATTCCCCCAGTGGTTTTTGAGTTCTGTTAATCCCACAAACGAACATTACATTTTTATTTATATAGATTAGCTGTACCCACCACGGGTTGCTGTGACCAACCATTCCTCCCTCTTTCTTTCCCTCTTTCCCTCCTTCCTTTGCTCCATCTTTCCTTCCTTCCCTTTTTTTCTTTCCTTCTCTCCTTCCTTCCTTCCTTCCTTCTCTACCTTTCCTTCCTTTCCCCCTTTTTCTTTATCTCTTTTTTCTCTCATTTCTTCCTCTACTTCCTTCCTTTGCTTTTTGCTTCCATCCTTTCTTCTCTCTTTCCTTCCCTCTCTTTTCTCTCCTTCTTTCCTTCCTTCCTTTGCTCCCTCTTTCCTTCCTTCCTTCCTTCCTTCCCTTTTTTCTTTCCTTCTCCCCTTCCTTCTCTACCTTTCCTTCCTTCCCCCCTTTCCTTTATCTTCTTCTTTCTCTCATTTCTTCCTTCACTACCTATTTCCTTCCTTCCTTCCTTCCTTCCTTCCTTCCTTCCTTCCTTCGTTTTTTGCTTCCATCCTTCCTTCTCTCTTTCCTTCCCTCCCTCTTTCTCTCCTTCTTTGCCTCCTTCCTTTGCTCCCTCCTTCCTTCCCTTTTTTCTTTCCTTCTCTCCTTCCTTCCTGCTCTACCTTCCCCCTTTTCTTTATCTTCTTCTTTCTCTCATTTCTTCCTTCCCTACCTATTTCCCTCCTTCCTTCCTTTTTTCATTTTTTGCTCCCATCCTTCCTTCTCTCTTTCCTTCCCTCCCTCTTTCTCTCCTTCTTTGCCTCCTTCCTTCGCTCCCCTCCTTCCTTCCCTTTTTTCTTTCCTTCTTTTCTTCCTTCCTTCTCTACCTCTTTCCTACCCTCTTTTTCTTTTCCTTCCCCTTTTTCTCCTTTCTTCCTTCTCTACCTTCCTTCTCTTCCTTCCTTCTCTTCCTTCTCCTTCCTTCTCTCTTTCCTTCTTTCTTTCTTTCTTTCTTTCTTTCTTTCTCCCCTTCTTTCCCTCCCTCTTCCCGTTTTTCTGTATTGTCATTTAGCTTTCCGTCATTTAGCTTTTGGGAATTTTTAAGTCCTTTTAGCTGTTTTGGGGGTTTTATGAGTTATGGTCACTCGTTGGTCTGTTAGGGGTATAGTGTTCAAATTTGGTGTCAATTCCCCCAGTGGTTTGTGAGTTCTGTTAATCCCACAAACGGACATGACATTTTCATTTCTATAGCTTACCAATAGCACAGGCCCTGCAACCATTGCCCGGTGGGGACACATCGCTCTCCTCTGCAGTATTCTTGCCAGGCAGCCATGTCCCTGCCCATGTTATTGTGTTGTTGTGGGGCAGGGGGCACCCCAGAGGGGAAAATACTGATCCCACGACAGTGGAAATATCATTCTGCACCCCCTTCCTCTGGAATCATCTCCCACGTGGATGAGATAACCAAGAGGAGAGTTCATTGTAGCCCCCTTCTCTTGCCTAACCCTATATTCTCTCACGCTTGGAGAACTCTCATCCCAGAGCATTTCTTGCCATGAGGTCGCAGCACTGGAGCCAAACATGGGAACAGCATTGCGTACCATTAGACTGGTTTCTCAGAGAGAGGTTGCCAGGACACCATACTTAGGTAATCCCTCGTTGTCCAAGTAGGATAGTCTTCCAAGATCAGTGTACTGGTGGTGGGTCCGTAGGGTGACTATAGAGCCCTATTCTTGACCTGCATCTTCTCCCACAGTGAGGGTATCAGCCATTGGTTGAGGTTCAGGGTCTGAGCCTGCCACTTTTGGACTCTCACTTGCTGAGGTGTTCCAGCGAGTGTCTCTGTAGTTCTGAAAAAACTATTTCTTGATTTAAGTCATTGACGTGCTGGCTGATACCCAAACAGGGGAGGGGGGATATTTCCGCTCTGTTTGGTTTCCCTCGAGGTGGTTGGGGTGGTTGCCAAAAAGAGGCTCATCACGTTTCGGAGGGGAGTTTGTTGGTTTCCCTTTGCTTTTGTGTGCTATTAGGCGCGGAAGGGACTGCCTCTCCCCTCTGGATCAAGGGCATCCCCTTCCGCATTCAGGTGGACCAAAGGCCTCCTCACCCAACTCCCAACCAAAGTCCGATTTGTTTTCCCATTTCCTGGTTTTGCTCTCCTTCCATTCCCAATCTCCCCTTTCTGCTTGTGCAAAAAACGCCGGTTCCACCATTCCCGAAATCCCACCAAGTGTCTTTGTTTGGAACAAGCATGTTATTCTCCCTGTAAAGTTTGAAGTTTTTGTACAGGCCGAGGTCCGGTGACCGTTCCCCCGTCCATCCATCCATCCATCCCTGCAATGTTGTATAGTTCTCCCTCTCCTTCTCCTTCTTCTCTTCTCTTTTCGTTCCTCTGTCAAGACCAGGCTGTCCCCGCGCGTTTCCTTGGTCTCTCCTCCAATGTGTTTGCACAATGATGCCGTTATGTTTACATTTCCCCCTCCTCTTCCTTTTTCTAAGAAGGGAATCCTTCCTGTACAAACATTTTCAATGTTGTGCGTTGTTTTTAAACACAATTGTCTCTGTATAAAATAATATTGGTCGGACTGGCACGTGGGACGTGTCTCTCGTGGAGGGATCGAGTATACTGCCAGCGCATCATCGCATTATTTAAAAAAAGGAAAATAAAATTTTTATGAAAATGTGACAGGTTTCCTGGCCTGAATGTCTCCTTCACTTGGACAGCCTTGGAAGCTTCAGTTGTCCGTCTTCTCTCCATCTACAGAGGTCTTCAACAACAACTCCCATCACTCTACCAAGCCTGGCCATTGAGGGGAAGGTGGGAGGTTTGTGTGTGTGTGTGTGTCAGAGAAACTGCAAGTTGCTTCTGGTGTGAGAGAATTGGCCATCTGCAATGATGTTGCCCAGGAGACATTGCCAGGTGGAGTTGAAGCCTGGCTCGGCCACCTTAGAACAAACTTCATCAGATTCAGTGGCTCTGCTTCCATATTGACGTACTAGTGGTACCCACCACGTGCTGCTGTGGCCAGCCTTCCTGTCCTCTTTCTCTCCTTCCTTCCTTCCTTCCTTCCTTCCTTCCTTCCTTCCTTCCTTCCTTCCTTCCTTCCTTCCTTCCCCCCTCCTTTTCCCCTTCTTTTTTCTCTCTTTTCTTCCTTCTCTACTGCCTTCCTTCCTCCCTTCACTCTTTGGTTCCATCCTTCCTTCTCTCTTTCCTTCCTTCTTCCCTTCCTCTTTCTCTCCTTCTTTCCTTCTTTCCTTCCTTCCTTCTCTCTTTCCTCCTTCCTTCCTTCCTTCCTTCCTTCCTTCCTTCCTTCGCTCTTTGGTTCCATCCTTCCTTATCTCTTTCTTTCCTTACTCTTTCCCTCTTTCTCTCCTTCTCTCCTTCCTTCCTTCCCCCCTCTTTCTTTCCCTTCTTTTTTCTCTTATTTCTTCCTTCCTTCCTTCCTTCCTCCCTTCACTCTTTTGTTCTGTCCTTCCTTCTCTCTTTCCTTCCTTCTTCCCTTCCTCTTTCTCTCCTTCTTTCCTTCCTTCCTTCCTTCGCTCTTTGGTTCCATCCTTCCTTATCTCTTTCCTTCCTTCCTATTTCCCCCTTTCTCTCCTTCTCTCCTTCCTTCCTTCCCCCCTCTTTCTTTCCCTTCTTTTTTCTCTTATTTCTTCCTTCCTTCCTTCCTTCCTCCCTTCACTCTTTTGTTCCGTCCTTCCTTCTCTCTTTCCTTCCTTCTTCCCTTCCTCTTTCTCTCCTTCTTTCCTTCCTTCCTTCCTTCCTTCCTTCCTTCCTTCCTTCGCTCTTTGGTTCCATCCTTCCTTATCTCTTTCCTTCCTTCCTCTTTCCCTCTTTCTCTCCTTCTCTCTTTCCTTCCTTCCCCCCTCTTTCTTTCCCTTCTTTTTTCTCTTATTTCTTCCTTCCTTCCTTCGCTCTTTGGTTCCATCCTTCTCTCTTTCCTTCCTTCTTCCCTTCCTCTTTCTCTCCTTCTCTCCTTCCCTCCTTCCCTCCTTCGCTCTTTGGTTCCATCCTTCCTTATCTCTTTCCTTCCTTCCTCTTTCCCTCTTTCTCTCCTTCTCTCCTTCCTTCCTTCCCCCCTCTTTCTTTCCCTTCTTTTTTCTCTTATTTCTTCCTTCCTTCCTTCCTTCCTTCCTTCCTTCGCTCTTTGGTTCCATCCTTCCTTCTCTCTTTCCTTCCTTCTTCCCTTCCTCTTTCTCTCCTTCCTTCCTTCCTTCCTTCCTTCCTTCCTTCCTTCCTTCGCTCTTTGGTTCCATCCTTCCTTATCTCTCCCTTCCTTCCTCTTTCCATCTTTCTCTCCTTCCTTCCTTCCGCCCTCTTCCTTTCCCTTCTTTTTTCTCTCCTTCCTTCCTTCCTTCCTTCCTTCCTTCCTTCCTTCCTTCCTTCCTTCCTTCCTCCCTTCACTCTTTTGTTCCATCCTTCCTTCTCTCTTTCCTTCCTTCCTTCTCTCTTTCCTCCCTCCCTCCTTCCTTCCTTCCTTCCTTCCTTCTCTCTTTCCTCCTTCCTTCCTTCCTTCTCTCTTTCCTCCTTCCTTCCTTCCTTCCTTCCTTCCTTCCTTCCTCCCTTCACTCTTTTGTTCCATCCTTCCTTCTCTCTTTCCTTCCTTCTTCCCTTCCTCTTTCTCTCCTTCTCTCCTTCCTTCCTTCCTTCTCTCTTTCCTCCCTCCCTCCCTCCTTCCTTCGCTCTTTGGTTCCATCCTTCCTTATCTCTTTCCTTCCTTCTTTCCCTCTTTCTCTCCTTCTCTCCTTCCTTCCTTTCCTCCCTCTTTCCTTCCTTCCCCCCTCTTTCTTTCCCTTCTTTTTTATCTCTTTTCTTCCTTTTCTCCTTCCTTCTGTCCTTCCTCCGGCCTCACTTTCTGAACCTGTGATGATTGGATTTTGGAAAGTGTGGTCTGTTGTGGAAACAAGCATTGGGGATCCAGCTTCGGTGGAGAAGGGCCCTTTCCTCGTGATGACGATGGTGACTCTTCCAGGATGGGATTGGCCTGCCTTCCTTCCAAGGAGTAGATTTCCCTCCCTTCATGTTGTCTCAGCCCCGTTCTTAACTAGGAGTTGTTTGTAAGCCGGGGACGAATTACAGGGAGTGGTCAACCCCCCTGTTTAAGGAGCTCCACTGGCTGCCATTTATTTTCCGGTCCCAATTCAAGGTGCAGGTCGTCACCTATAAAGCCCCAACGGGGACTCGGGGAGCTTACATGAGGCCAAACAACAAGTTACAATAAAATCAAATACAAGTTACAATAAAATAACAACATCGCAATAGAGTACAAAACATAAGAATAAAAAAAACAATATACAAGAGAGAAAGAAAAAGAAAGAGAGAGAGAAAGGAGAAGAGAAAGAAAAGGGGGGAGGAAAGGGGGGAGGAAGAGAAGAAAGGAGAGAAGGAAAGAAAAAAGAGAAAGAAGGAATAAAAGAGGAAAGGAGAGAAAGAAAGGAGGAGAGATAGGCAAAGGGAAAGAAAAGGTGGTAGGAAAGAGAAGAGGAAGGGAAGGAAGGAGAGAAGGAAAGAAAAAAGGGAAGGAAGGAGAGAAAGAAAGCCGTTCAGCAGTGGAACTCTCTGCCCCGGAGGGAGTGTGGTGGAGGCTCCTTCTTTGGAAGCTTTTAAGCAGAGGCTGGATGGCCATCTGTCAGGGGTGATTTGAATGCAATATTCCTGCTTCTTGGCAGAATGGGGTTGGACTGGAGGATGGCCCACCAGGTCTCTTCCCACTCTTTGATTCTAGGATTCTATGAAAGGCGAGAAAGAGGGAGGGAAAGAAAAGGGGGAAGGAAGGGAAGAAAAGGAAGGAGAGAATGAAAGAAAAAAAGGAAAGAAGGAAGGAAAGAGGGAAGGAAGGAAGGAGAGAAAGAAAGGAGAAGAGAAAGGCGAAGGAAAAGAAAAGGGGGGAGGAAAGTGAAGAGGAAGAGAAGGAAGGAAGGAAAGAAGGAAGAAAGGAGAGAAGGAAAGAAAAAAGGGAAGGAAGGAGAGAAAGAAAGGCAAGAAAGAGGGAGGGAAAGAAAAGGGGGAAGGAAGGGAAGAAAAGGAAGGAGAGAATGAAAGAAAAAAGGGAAAGAAGGAAGGAAAGAGGGAAGGAAGGAAGGAGAGAAAGAAAGGAGAAGAGAAAGGCGAAGGGAAAGAAAAGGGGGGAGGAAAGTGAAGAGGAAGAGAAGGAAGGAAGGAAGGAGAGAAGGAAAGAAAAAAGGGAAGGAAGGAGAGAGAGAAAGACGAGAAAGAAGGAGGGAAAGAAAAGGGGGAAGGAAGGGAAGAAAAAGAAGGAGAGAATGAAAGAAAAAAGGGAAAGAGGGAAGGAAGGAAGGAGAGAAAGAAAGGAGAAGAGAAAGGCGAAGGGAAAGAAACGGGGGGAGGAAAGTGAAGAGAAGGAAGGAAGGAAGGAAGGAAGGAAGGAGAGAAGGAAAGAAAAAAGGGAAGGAAGGAGTGAAAGAAAGGAGAGAAAGAAGGAGGGAAAGAAAAGGGGGAAGGAAGGGAAGAAAAGGAAGGAGAGAATGAAAGAAAAAAGGGAAAAAAGGAAGGAAAGAGGGAAGGAAGGAAGGAGAGAAAGAAAGGAGAAGAGAAAGGCGAAGGGAAAGACAAGGGGGGGAGGAAAGTGAAGAGGAAGAGAAGGAAGGAAGGAAAAAAGGAAGGAAGGAGAGAAGGAAAGAAAAAAGGGAAGGAAGGAGAGAAAGAAAGGAGAGAAAGAGGGGGGAAAGAAAAGGGGGAAGGAAGGGAAGAAAAGGAAGGAGAGAATGAAAGAAAAAAGGGGGAAAAAGGAAGGAAAGAGGGAAGGAAGGAGAGAAAGAGGAAGGGAAAGAAAAGGAAGGAAAGAATGAAAGAAAAAAGGGAAAAAAGGAAGGAAAGAGGGAAGGAAGGAAGGAGAGAAAGAAAGGAGAGAAAGAGGGAAAGAAAAGGGGGAAGGAAGGTATGTTTGTTTGTTTGTTTGTTTTGTTCCGTTAGAAAGGTAATACAATTGACTGGTTTCCCTGACATGACAAATAAATGATATTCAGTTTGTTACCATCTACAGTGATGATGATGATTGTTTTAATGCCAAGTGCTGTGCTTTTCGGGAGGCGTTTTGGGAATTCCCAGCCAGGGTGCTTCACTAAACTACAAGCTCCAGGAACCCATAAGATGGAACCATGGCAGTCAACATGGAATCCTCACACTACGACTCTGTTGTGTGAACCAGCCCCTAAATATTCCAAATAGCCAGGTCTGAAAGAGATGGGTTTATGTCTTTTGAGGAACGGGATGCAAACGTTTGGCTCTCCTTCCAGATCTTTTCCTCGACTATTGCAGAGATTCGGACTGAGAGCTGGCTGCCTCCATTCCCACTTCTGAGGCAGGAAGGCATCCCAATGAACTCAATGCGGACTTTAGGAGGGTCTCCCCAGTAAGAGAGACCCCTAGACTCTTGCCAAGGTGAAGAAGTGGCATCAAGGTTTATTGAGCGATTCAGCTGAAGCGGATGCAATTGCAGTGATCATTCACATGCACGCATACCAGTACATGGATCAGAGGCATATTTATAGCAAAATACAGGTTTGAAAGTTTCAAAACTCCCCTCGCTTCGGCTCCTTAGCCAATCAGGGAGAGGGAGGCGGGACGGAAGAGGGACGAGGTGTCCGGAGAGGATTTTGACATCCCACTGTCCTGAATTTCCTGTGACCGAGGGATCAGCCAGCCAAGGAAACTAGTTTTTTGTTCTTGTGATGGATCAGTGATTAGGGATAATCATTTGATTCAGGTTTTCCCCTTCCAGGATCAGATAAGGTAAAAGGTGAGGCTGGGAAGGATGCTGGTTGTGAAGGGAAACTTGGCAGAGGAGGAAATCACAGTCTGAGGACCCCCTCCTCAAGTCAAATAGTAACTCCAGGTCCCATTGTTCAGGTGCGAGTTCCAAGTAAATAGGTGTTTTTGTGATTCCTGATTGCCTTTCCAGCCCAGCGGGCCGCTCCCTGATCAGCCTCCCAAAGGGCCAAAGAGTTCATGGCTGGGTCAGACTTGTGAAGGAAATACATAGAAGGAAAGTATATAGAAATTGTAGGAAATTCATATCAGTCACCCCTTCTCCATCCCACCCTCCAGAGAAATTTAATAAAGAAATTATTTCCAAGCAATGTGAGTCCATAGTTCATTTTGAGGAAAGTCCATGAGCGGGAAGGCTGTCCTTGTGAGTCCAAAACATTAGGCAGAGCTCTTTAAGCCCCAAAAGGAAAGTCTGTTGGTTTCCCACTGAGCCATTGGGTGGAATTCTGCCACGCTGGGATCGAAGCTGGTCCTTGGGAAACTACAACTCTCCTGAAGGGCAGAAGTCCCAAGATCCAGCCATTCCCCAAAAGCCTCGTGGGGTCCTTGTTGTTGTCAGTGCCTTGGCAATGTGACCAAGACTTAACCCCTAGTGCCTTCCTTTTTGCAGAACTATACTATGTAGTCTAGTGCCCTTCCTTTTTGCAGAACTATAAGTCACTATCCCTTATTTGGGGAGGGGGGGGGTGCTTGGCTTCATTATCAAAGCCCGGGCTCTCCTGTGTCCAGAGGCGGGGGAGGCTTCTGCTGGGAAAATCCCTGCTTCTCCACATTCTGCTTCTCATGAGTTCCTCTGTCTTGGTTAACACAATGACTTCTCTGCAAAGGATGTCAATAAATGCCAGGGACGGGAGCCACTTGTGCTTTTCCCACAAGGGAGGAAGCAGGGAGCAGAAGGAGGAAAAAGAGAGATTCATATTGCTAAATAATTCCTGGAATGAGTTGTCAGGAACCTTTTATTTACCGATTCTGCGCATTTCCTTCCTTCCTGGCGTGGGGCCAACCTCTCTTGACAGTCAAGATTTATTGATTTAATTGGCTGGGGTAACCATGCAATAAAATCATCTCCAAGATAAATTTCCATGGCACTCCGCAGCATCAGAGCCATTTTTCAAGTGCCACGGCTCTATTTCTCCAGGTTACAGGTGCAAAATTTGCTTAAAGCCGAAATGCGTCGTTATTGTGGACCCAACGCGCCAATTGGATCTCTGTGGTGGAAAATAATAATAATAATAATAATAATAATAATAATAATAAATGCACTTGGTGTAAGGATGGATGTGCATAGAGTCTCGCAAGAAGAGATCATCTTTCCCTTAATTGGTTCATACATTCAATGCCCAGGAGAAAAGGAAGCATCCGTTTAATTAGGAGGCGGCTTAGAGGTTATTTACAATGTTATCCAGAATCATTTGTCTCCAGCTGCGAACGAACGAACGAACGCACGAACGAACGCCGGGCCCTCTCGCCCGAGATGATTGTCATTTTGCAGCAGGAGAGCTTATTGAATCTTTAGATCTTTTTATTTACCCTGTTAAAGAGCTCATTATGGTTCACAACAGACCCCACCTTTTGAGGAAAGAAGACGATGGAAAGATAGATTAATCCCCAAGTTAATGGCAACGTCCCAGAGACTGGAGGGAGCACCAGGGTATGATCCATGGGAAATCTTCCCTTACTTGAGATCATTTGTCTTTGAGGATCATCATCATCATCATCATCATCATCGAATCCTAGAGTTGGAAGAGACCTCCTGGGCCATCATCCAGTCCAACCCCATTCTGCCAAGAAGCAGGAATATTGCATTCAAAGCACCCCTGACAGGTGGCCATCCAGCCTCTGCTTAAAAGCTTCCAAAGAAGGAGCCTCCACCACACTCCCTCCGGGGAAGGCAGAGAGTTCCACTGCTGAACGGCTCTCACAGTCAGGAAGTTCTTCCTCATGTTCAGGTGGAATCTCCTCTTTTGTAGTTTGAAGCCATGGTTCCATTGCGTCCTAGTCTCCAGGGAAGCAGAAAGGAAGCTTGCTCCCTCCTCCTCCTCCCTGTGGCTTCCTCTCACATATTTATTATACATGGCTCTCATCATATCTCCTCTCAGCCTTCTCTTCTTCACGCTAAACATGCTCAGCTCCTTAAGCCCCTCCTCATAGGGCTTGTTCTCCAGACCCTAGTCTTCATGGAAGCAGAAAGGAAGCTTGCTCCCTCCTCCCTGTGGCTTCCTCTCACATATTTATACGTGGCTATCATGTCTCCTCTCAGCCTTCTTCAGGTTAAACATGCCCAGCAGCTCCTTAAGCCGCTCCTCATAGGGCTTGTTCTCCAGACCCTTGATCATTTTAGTTGCCCTCCTCTGGAAACATTCCAGCTTGTTAATATCTCTCTTGAATTGTGGTGCCCAGAATTGGACACAATATTCCAGGTAAAGTGGTCTAACCAAAGCGGAATAGAGCATGGGGAGCAGGACTTCCCTAGATCTAGGCACTATGCTCCTCTTGATGCAGGCCAAAATCCCATTGGCTTTTTTTGCCGCCACATCACATTCCTGGCTCATGTTGAACTTGTTGTCCAAGAGGACTCCAAGATCTTTTTCACACGTCCTGCTCTCGAGCCAGGCCAGGAAATGTACTGCAAAATTCAAAGAACTATGTCTTCTCAAGGACAATTGTGTTCCATCTGCGTATTCACCCAGGCAGTGCAAATGAGGTCAGCTCCCCTCTGTTCTCCCCCCTCTGCCTGGGGGGCAATCATGGGGAGTTACTTCTGCGTACACATTGACCGTAAGGCAGGATGCAAAATGTCCAGGGAATGGGGAGCAGGGCCCACCCTCCTGTATTTTGTCCCCATTTCTCAAATATGGATGTGCATTCCCAACAAGCCTTGCCATCCTCGTCCCGACACAGACACGCAACCACACACACAGAGTCACGGGCCACTTTGTGTTTTGGTTCCAAAAATAATTGAAAGCGACAACACGGAGGCAGATCATGTTTAAAATAAATATAAGGCTGTCACCAGAGACAAGTGGCTCGCAAAGTTTTCTCAGCTGACGGAGGCTGCGTTCCATTATTGATTCGTTTTTAAGTTCTCGTTCCATATTAAATGAGCATCGCCGAATGCATCGGGAACAGCCGGCCCCATTACCATTGGAAATAGCCCGTCACTCCAGAAAGCACTCTAGGCCGCTGGGTCATCAAGAGAATATGGAAATTCCAAAGGCCATTAAGGATGCGCTTTCCGATGTTTTGGTGCAATGCTCTTGCCCTGGGAGGACGAAACCATCTCCTTTCCCCATTTAGCATTGCCAAATGGAGAAGGACAATGATAATCTGGCTCACTCGTGTGTTTTGTTTTGTTTTGTTGTTTTGTTTTTATTTACTTTACTTACTTATTGTCCGAGTAGGAAAGTCTTCCAAGATCGGTGTACTGGTGTTGGGTCCGTAGGTGACTGTGAAGCCCTCTTCTTGACCTGCATCTTCTCTCTGGGTGTCTCGACACCAAATTGGGAGCGTTGCAGACGACACCAAATTGGGAGGGATAGCCAATAGTTCAAAGGACAGGAGCAAAATTCAAAACGATCTGGACAGATTAGAGAGATGATTGGCCAAAACTAACAAAATGAAGTTCAACAGTGACAAATGCAAGATACTCCACTTTGGCAGGAAAAATGAAATGCAAAGATACAGAATGGGGGACGATGCCTGGCTCGAGAGCAGTACGTGTGAAAAAGATCTTGGAGTCCTCGTGGACAACAAGTTAAACATGAGCCAACAATGTGATGTGGTGGCAAAGAAAGCCAATGGGATTTTGGCCTGCATCAAGAGGAGCATAGTGTCTAGATCTAAGGAAGTAATGCTCCCCATGCTCTATTCTGCTTTGGTTAGACCACATCTGGAATATTGTGTCCAATTCTGGGCACCACAATTCAAGAGAGATATTGACAAGCTGGAATGTGTCCAGAGGAGGGCGACTAAAATGATCAAGGGTCTGGAGAACAAACCCTATGAGGAGCGGCTTAGGGAACTGGGCATGTTTAGCCTGAAGAAGAGAAGGCTGAGAGGAGACATGATAGCCATGTATAAATATGTGAGAGGAAGCCACAGGGAGGAGGAGGGAGCAAGCTTGTGTTCTGCTTCCCTGGAGACTAGGACGCAATGGAAGAATGGCTTCAAACTACAAGAGAGGAGATTCCATCTGAACATGAGGAAGAACTTCCTGACTGTGAGAGCCGTTCAGCAGTGGAACTCTCTGCTCCGGAGGGAGTGTGGTGGAGGCTCCTTCTTTGGAAGCTTTTAAGCAGAGGCTGGATGGCCATTTGTCAGGGGTGATTTGAATGCAATATTCCTGCTTCTTGGCAGAATGGGGTTGGACTGGATGGCCCATGAGGTCTCTTCCAACTCTTTGATTCTATGATTCTATTATTCTTCCGCAATGAGGGCATCGGTTTCCAGGTGGAAGGCGGTCTCGGTTGGGATTGGCTTGACACGGCTTCCTCTTGGCACGTTTCTCCCTTTCTCCCTCCATTCGTGCCTCTTCAAATTCTACAGCACTGCTGGTCACAGCTGACCTCCAGCTAGAGCACTCAAGGGCCAGGGCTTCCCAGTTCTCAGTGTCCATGCCTTAAGGTTGGCTTTAAGCCCATCTTTCAATCTCTTTTCCTGTCCACCAACATTCCATTTTCCATTCTTGAGTTTGGAATTCAGCAATTGTTTTGGGAGATGGTGGTCGAGCATCCGGACAATGTGGTGGAGGAGCATCGCTTCATAGAATCATAGAATCAGAACCGGGCCCAGGACAGAACCCTGCTTGCCC
Source organism: Anolis sagrei (assembly GCF_037176765.1). Taxonomy (NCBI): domain Eukaryota; kingdom Metazoa; phylum Chordata; class Lepidosauria; order Squamata; family Anolidae; genus Anolis; species Anolis sagrei. The sequence goes on along the minus strand of NC_090030.1, from coordinate 36,693,384 downwards.
TTCGCTCGTCCCTTCTTTCCAGGATGAAGAGGAGGAAGCCTTGGGGAGAATCACCCTCTGGGTTCGTCCATTTAACCAATTCCAGATCCACCTCACCGTAGTTTTGCCTCGCCCACATTGGACTAGTTTCCTTGCCAGAAGGTCATGGGGGACCTTGTCAAAGAAGGCCTTCCTGAAATCCAGGTACGCTACATCCACGGCATTCCCCGTGTGCATCTACCCAGCTTGTAACTCTATCGAAAAAAGAGATCAGATGAGTCTGGCATGACTTGTTTTTGATCAATCCATGTTGACTCTGAGCGATGACCACATTTGTTTCTAAGTGTTTGCAGACCACTTCCTTACCAATCTTTTCCAGAATCTTGCCTGGTATCGATGTGAGGCTGACCGGACATGGGTCATTCTTTGGGTCATCCTTTTCTCCCTTCTTGAAGATTGGGACCACATTGGCCCTCCTCCAATCTGCTGGAACTTCTCCCATTCTCCAAGAACTCTCAAAGATGGTTGCCAATGGGTCCGGAATGACTTCTGCTCATTCCTTCAATACTCTTGGGTGTAGTTGATCTGGCCCTGAAAGGGGACTGGAACTCATTTAGAGCGGCCAGGTATTCCTGGACGACTTGTTTCCCAATTTGGGGTTGGATGTCCTCCATCTTGCTGAGGTTGAAGATGACTTTCTTTTGTGAGAAGACCGAGGCAAAGAGGGCATTAAGTAGTTCTGCCTTTTCCCTATCACCCCCTGTCAGCATTGCCCCATCCTCTCCTGGAAGAGGCCCTATCGCCTCCTTGTTTTTCCTTTTTCTACTGACATAAGAAAAGAAGCTCTTTTTTTTTTAATGTCCCTGGCAAGCCTGAGCTCGTTTTGTGCTTTAGCCTTGCGAACCTTTTCCCTACAGGTGTTGGCTATTTGTTTGAATTCTTCTTTGGTGATTTCTCCCTTTTTCCACTTCTTGTGCATGTCTCTTTTGTGTCTTAGCACAGTTAGAAGTACTTTGTACATCCATTCTGGCTTCAGTGCTTTGTTTCTTCCAGCATGCTGACATTTGTCCGTCTGTCTTCCCAAGAGATTTGCAGGATTTTTCAGAGGCAATGCTGATGGAATCATTCCAGAGTTGAGTGTGACATCTGTAGACAGTCCACATCTCACAGGCGTATAGCAGGGTTGGGAGGACAATAGCTTTATAAACAAGCACCTTAGTCTCCCTAGGGCTGTCCCGGTCTTCAAACACTCTCTCCTTAATTCGGAAAAAAAGCTGCACTCACAGAGCTCAGGTGGTGTTGTATTTCAATGTCAATGTTGACTTTGGTGGAGAGGGGGCTGCCAAGGTAGCGGAAATGGTCTACATCTTCTAATGTTACACCATTAAGCTGTATCTCTGGCATTGGAGAGGGGGTGGCAGGTGACTGTTGGAAGAGCATTTTGGTTTTCTCAATGTTCATTGACAGGCCGAGCTTCTCGTATGCTTCTGCGAAGGTGTTTAGAGTGGCTTGTAGGTCTTCTTCTGAATGTTCACATCTATCCCATGACATGCGTGACCACATCTCCGTGTACGAACTCATGCGTTCACTTCTTTCATCCGGAGAGGCCCTGATCGTGATTCCGCCGGCGTTGCAGGCGTGTTTGGTGGGGATGCGAGACAGGGCCTTTTCCGTGGTGGCCCCCCGACTCTGGAACACCCTCCCCAAAGATCTTAGACAGGCCCCTACATTGGCAGTCTTCAGAAAGAACTTGAAGACCTGGCTGTTCCGATGTGCCTTCCCAGAATAGGAATCTCCAATAACAAGTCCCAGACACACTTTATTAGAATTGAGATTGCTGCACGCTGCACACTGCACTTGCCCTATAATGCCTTACATATCACCTGTCACATCAGCACTTTTAATCCTGTACCTATTACTCTGGCCCGGCCCAGTTTTATTGTATCTTGGTGTATTGTTTATTGCTTGTTAGTTTTAATATTGCTTAACTCTTTTTGATTTGCTTTAGGTTATGTTTTGTTATATTGTGTTTGAGGCCTTGGCCTTTGTAAGCCGCATCGAGTCCTTCGGGAGATGCTAGCGGGGTACAAATAAAATAATAATAATAATAATAATAATAATAATAATAATAAATCCCACTGACATATATCCCATGCCTGACATCTATCCTGTTCCTGACTGATTGGTTCTGCTTTCCAAGGAATAACGGTTACTTCAAGCTTGCTCAGTATACCAAAGAAGAAATGAACTGAACACAGACATGAACGCAAACCTCTTCCACCCTGGAACTGATGCGGAGCATCTCCCCCCCAAGTATTTGTAGTTCGCCAAGGGCCGGACGATGGATTCTGCCGCTTCCTGACCCAGCACACATAACTGGGTTCCTGTTTTCTCTCTGTGAATTCCCTGGCTTGTGCACTGGACCCTGACCCCTGATTAGGGAAATGTAGTTTCCCAAAGGACACTGCTTCACAGATCGCAACCCAGAAGCCCCCTTTGAACTCTCTTGCTTGCCCTTTCCTATTGACTTTCTGCTCCACATCCCGGACTGTTTTCCGCCACACTTTTGGACACAAACCTCAGACCAGGCTAGCTTGGAGGGACAAGCAGCCTCTAGCCTACATGCGCCTTCACCAAGGAGACTATGATTCCAACAAGAATGAAATACATTTATTATTGTTGTCTTTAATAAACTTTGCTGGGCTGGGGATGGAGATTCATTTATGGAATGTATGAAGGATATGAAGCATGGTGAAATGTATATAATGGAAATCTATCATATGAAATGTACCCTGACTCTCTTCCCCACCTTTTTCCCTCCTGAACTTTGCCCCAGAAAAGGAATGTGACCTGAGGTTACTGTTGGGGGAAATCCTATTTCCTCAAAGGTAAATCCATATTTGCATCTGCATGGCTGCAGTTGGTCTTATCTCGGGGCTCATTTTCAGAGTTCAGACAATGGGCTGAGAGATAAGTCAACAGAAACTCCGGTAAAAGGATGATTAACTCAACCTTTAGTATTTGTGCAGCTCCTTTGTTAACAGGGCTCCCCTGTTTACAGAGTTTTGAGATCCAAATACCATCATCAGCCCCTTTTCATATTTCCTCAAAGATCTCATCAACAAACCAGGAAGCCCTTTGTCCCCCCTGTCTGCCACCCCTTGACAGACACAAAGGCTCGGAAATCAGCTGGCAGGATGCCTCCCGGGCATTCCGCCCCCTCTGAGCTGTCTAGCCATGACCCGCCTCCTGGCTGCTGATTGGACCATCTTCGGAGGCGCTAGGGAGGCTCCGATTGGCCCCCTGGAGGCAGCAGCGCCCGCTGGTTGGTTGAGAGGCGGGACATGCAGCCAAGCCTCCTCCCAGCTGTTCCAGGGCCAGCCAATCAGGGCAAAGCCAGCTGAAGGAAGGCGGGCAGAAGTTTCAAACTGTTTTTCCTTTGTTCTGTCTGTATAAATATGCCAAAAAATCACTGTAATGTTATGCTTATAGTGGAAATATCCCTGTAACGCATCCTTTTCAGCTGAATCGCAGAAATAAACGCTTCGGTCGCTGGATACCTCTTCAGCCTCTGGTGGGATTAATTCTTAATATTTTGCGCTTTGGATTGGCTTTTGCTGGCAGCTCACCAAGGTCAAAGACCCCCTTTGCGGTCTTCTGGGGCCTTCCTCGCTGGGAAAGCCCCCCAAAAAGAGCTCGGTATCAGAACTCCCAACCTGAGATCACTTTTGAACTGCATATTCAGGTTCTTCAAAAGATGCCCATTATCTTGAGAAAGGCAGGTATGGGGGTGACTTTAAGAAACCCTCGTAATTGCTTCCCTTCTGCAGACTTTTTCAAGCTTAATCTCGGATGCCGCGCAAAATAAGCTTCTTCTTTCTCTCTCGCTTTGCTCTCGGCCTCCCGCGGGTTCTATTGTTGCTGGATACTCAACCTGGGATATCAATTAAAGTTTCTTTAGCATCCTAGAAATTGGAATTAGGATTAAGCCGGATTCCTTTCAGAAGGAAGGCTTGTTGCAAAGGCTGCCATTAATATTAATCAGCGGCGTGTCGTACATTAATGACTGATTGCAAAGGCTTTGCATGGAGCGCACACTTTGCCATGGCAACCCAAGGACTCCTGCACCAACCAAACTTGCCTTGTGGAAATAGGTGCATTTTAGCATATGAATTTGCTTTGCCGTGGTGTCTTCTGTGGTCTCCAAACACTGCTGTATCTGGAGAAGATGCTCTTTAGGTCTCCATTTCCCAGAATCCCCTGCATGATATGCTTTGCGTTTGTTTTTCTGATGGGTCCACCATTGCAATTGTGTTGGGAAACATGGTACATGGAATCCTAGAATCCTAGAATCAAAGAGTTGGAAGAGACCTCCTGGGCCATCATCCAGTCCAACCCCATTCTGCCAAGAAGCAGGAATATTGCATTCAAAGCACCCCTGACAGATGGCCATCCAGCCTCTGTTTCAAAGCTTCCAAAGAAGGAGCCTCCACCACACTCCAGGGCAGAGAGTTCCACTGCTGAACGGCTCTCACAGTCAGGAAGTTCTTCCTCATGTTCAGATAGAATCTCCTCTCTTGTAGTTTGAAGCCATTCTTCCATTGCGTCCTAGTCTCCAGGGAAGCAGAAAACAAGCTTGCTCCCTCCTCCTCCCTGTGGCTTCCTCTCACATATTTATACATGGCTATCATATCTCCTCTCAGCCTTCTCTTCTTCAGGCTAAACATGCCCAGCTCCTTAAGCCGCTCCTCATAGGGCTTGTTCTCCAGACCCTTGATCATTTTAGTCGCCCTCCTCTGGACACATTCCAGCTTAGAGTCAATATCTCTCTTGAATTGTGGTGACCAAAATTGGACACAATATTCCAGGTAAAGTGGTCTAACCAAGGCGGAATAGAGCATGGGGAGCATGACTTCTCTGGATCTAGACACTAGGCTCCTCTTGATGCAGGCCAACATCCCATTGGCTTTTTTTGCCGCCACATCACATTCCTGGCTCATGTTTAACTTCCTCCCCACGAGGACTCCAAGATCTCTTTCACACGTCCTGCTCTCGAGCTAGGCCTCATCGTCCCCCATTCTGTCTCTTTGCATTTCGTTTTTTCTGCCTAAGTGGAGTCTCTTGCATTTGTCCCTGTTGAACTTCATTGTGTTAGTTTTGGCCCATCATCTCGCTAGTCTGTCAAGATCGTTTTGAATCCTGCTCCTGTCCTCTGGAGTCTTGGCTCTCCCCATTTGGTGTCATCTGCAAACTTGAAGATCATGCCTTCTAGCCCTTCATCTAAGTAATGAATGAAGATCCTGATCAGGACCGGGCCCAGGGGGGAACCGTGCGGATGGCACTCCACTCGTCACTTCTTTCCAGGATGAAGAGGAGAAAGCCTTGGGGAGAATCACCCTCTGGGTTCATTCACTTAACCAATTCCAGATCCACCTCACCGTAGTTTTGCCTAGCCCACATTGGACTAGTTTCCTTGCCAGAAGGTCATGGGGGACCTTGTCAAAGAAGGCCTTCCTGAAATCCAAAAACGCTCCATCCACGGCATCATTCCCCGCATCTACCCAGCTTGTAACTCTCTCGAAAAAAGAGATCAGATGAGTCTGGCATGACTTGTTTTGGATCAATCCGTGTTGACTCTTAGCGATGACCGCCTTTGTTTCTAAGTGTTTGCAGACCACTTCCTTGACAATCTTTTCCAGAATCTTGCCTGGTATCAACGTGAGGCTGACTGGACATGGGTCTTTGTTTGGGTCATCCTTTGTTCCCTTCTTGAAGATTGGGACCATGTTGGCCCTCCATGCAGCGGTGATGGTGGTGGAGTTGAAAACATGACCTTTATGCCGAATGCGGGACTACTCCATTAATCACCTTCCAAACCTGTGTTCTCAGACTTTTACCAGAATTTGGACGGTTGCATCAGTAAGCAAACCACGGAGCAGGGAGATATCTCCCTGGCATTGCCAAATGTGTGGCAATCGAGGCCTGATCATGGTATGGTCTCCATGGCAACCCCTTTTAGCTGTTGTTCATTAGGCAATCATATTTTAACTCCTGTTTAATTACAATTCAATTACTCCCATTTGTTATTACTAGTAATCCTAAGAGAGATTAAAAAAAAGAAGGGCTCCATTGGAAATTAATGAAAATACTGGCAAGGTTCATTTGGAAAACCACACAATAATTCCAATTTAATTATATTGCAATTACCTCTACTTAGTGTAAAGGGAAGTAGGAGAATGGCCTAGGTCGTTGCAGGTAATCCCTCCTTGGGAATTACTCAAGGTTGGCCCCTTTTTATTATTATTATTATTGATTAACGACCCCAGTGCTCTTGCTCTCATTAGAGGAGGCATTAAAATAACAATGAGCCATTTGTGCATATCGGTGGAACGCAAGTGTGTGGCACGAATAGCCGGGGAAAACTGGATAGAGATCCCAAAAGCACTTCTTAGGACTAGAGTTCCCTGGAACACTCACTTTCCATGACGAGCAGGGACTCACAAGAGATGGTGGTGAGGAAGAGATAAAATTTAGGGGTCTTTGCCAGGAGGCAGAGACCAATTAGACTCATCAAAGAGTTCTTTTTCCCTGGCGAGACAGAGAAGCATCCCATATTTTTCCCTGATTTCCCAATCAAAATTCCCACCAGTTGAAGAAAAGCCATCGAGGTTTAATGTGATTCAGCTGAAACGGATGCAGAGCTGCAATCATTCGCCAAAGCTAAGCATAAGGGGAGTACACCAATACAGTCATATTTATAGCAAACTCAAAGTTGCAGAGTTCAAACTCCCCGCCCCGGCTTCCCTGTTGTTCCCCACCATGATTGGGCGATGGGCAAACAGCAGGGAGGTGGCCCTCTCGCCCCCGGTGCCTCTGGACCAATCAGGAAGCTCTGGAACTCACTCCCCAAGGACATCAGGCAGGCCCCAACATTGGCAGCCTTTAGGAGGAGCTTGAAGACATGGTTGTTCCAGTGTGCCTTCCCAGAATAATGATCCCACAGCACTTTGTCCTCTGAAGCACTTTACATTTTTAGGTCTGCGTGTACGTTTTCCACAAACGCCACTTTCACTTTTTCGCCCATGTCCCGGCATCATTTCCAATTTAAACTTTACATTTGGCCTTCCCACTGTTTTTAATTGTGTGTTGTCATATTGTTAATTGTTGCATATTTTGTTGTCTATGTTTTTTTTATTTTAATTGCTTGTATTTTGTTATTATTGCTTGTATTGTTGTGTTTGGGCTCGGCCTCATGTAAGCCGCACCAAGTCCCTTGGGGAGATGGTAGCGGGGTACAAATAAAGTGTTGTTGTTGTTGTTGTTGTTGTTGTTGTTGTTGTTGTTATTATTATTATTATTGTGACCCCATGAATTACATAGGGCTTTCTCAGGCAAGGAATACCCAGAATTCATTTTGTCAGTTCCTTCCTCTGAAATTGAGCCACCAACAACACCTGTGTTGGTGGGCAGGTTCCTCACGTGCCAAGAGTTGTCTTGGGTGAAAACATGGCATGGTGGTCCTGCCAGATGTGGTCACCGCTTGAACTGCATACCGAAGCCTCTGTCCAAGGAGAAGGGCATTCCCTGCTGTTAGTCCCTGAGTTGAGACAGCTGCAACCTCCACCTTTCTCTGCTTTTGTGGAGCAGAAGCATTGCCTGGCATCAGCCAGGAGCCCATTGGAAATGGCTTTGTAGTCCAGATCTGGCTGAGAAGCTGCCAGTTGGCCTCCTCTGGTAGAATGTCATTAGGATGGCTTGGCATTGATGTAGATGTGCTTCCCAATTCCAAGAGAACAATGTTCCAATGGCTCTCCGTCTCCAACTTGAAGAACCGCCACCAGACTCGAGGGTGAAGACCAGCCAGACAGAAGGAGGCTTAATCAGAAGCAACGAGGAAAAATGGATGAGAGAGGAGGAAAATCAACAGGCGGCAACGGGAACAAACTCAATTACATCTCATACAGGCTCGAGCATTCATTTGGCTGGAAGGAGGAGAAAGTGGAGCCAGAGCCTGGGATGTTTTGACTCTAAACCGCGCATCAATCCCTTGATTCATTTTATGAAGCTGGTCTGGAGCCACAAGTGCCGCGATGCAAAGGAGAACTCCGCCAAAAGGGAACTCTTAAAAAGTTGGCAGCCGTTTCAAGGTGTTGCGTCTGGCCAACAGGAAGGAGATGGTCCCCCACCCCACCCCCCAGGAAGCCCAGAGTGCTATAAACCCATTTCGCGAAGGCGTCCTGCTCTTTTCTCTGCTTTTTAATAAGGTGCAGGACTCAGCTCAGGCAAGGTTTCTCATGCGCCCGTTCGTGGCTTGTAAAACCAGCGACAGAGGTAGATGGAAATACCATTTGTGAGGGTGGGAAGAGAGGACAGCTGGAATTGTTCCGCTGAATTTGCTCACAGTGTAATACAATTACAAGGGCTGAATGCAAAGTAATGCCTTCGGCTTCGTTACTTGGGTTTGGATGGGAATATTTTAATAAATCAAACACAGAAATAATCCTTAGAATGTGCTCTTTGACGACCACTATTAGCTTTCCCACATAATCACCAGACAATTGGATACATTTCTGCCAACGATGAACAAGTTTTCTGAAGCCGTCGCGGAAGAAGTCGACACTCTGTTTCCGCAACCAGCTTCTCACAGTTCTCTCAACGTCTTCATTTCTCAAGAATGAAATACTCAAGGCGCAATTGCAAACCGTGCGAACAAAGAGAAAAAATAGGACAAGTGCGAAGAAGCCAGAATGGATGTCCAAAGAACTTCTAACTGTGCTAAGACACAAAAGAGACATGCACAAGAAGTGGGAAAAGGGAGAAATCACCAAAGAAGAATTCAAACAAATAGCCAACACAAATAGCTTCGATATTGCTTCAAAAAGGTAATTTTAACAAACTTATTACGAGCAACGAGTTATCTGACGTGACTCTATCCATGCCTAATAGCTTGCTTTCTTCTCCCTGTTTCTCATGTGATGGCACAGAAGAGCATCATCAAGAGCTAGGACTTGAATCCTAAGTGGAAGAGGACACCTCCTTCTTCAGAACATCTCTTTCTCTTCCTACTTATGCCTCCTTCATTACATATTAACTCCCCAGTTCTCAGCTTCTGAAATTACATTTCTCCATCTCCAGGAAGGCACCAATGACCTGGATCCAGCTGCTTCCTTAATAATCTTAGGACTCCTCATATCTCTCATTCAAAACAGGAGTGAAGAGGGGGAGTCGTAATAAGCGCCTCATTAGTTTCCAGTATATGTTATGCCGACTGTGGCTTGGAATCATAGTCCGGCTCCAATGCGAAGGTCATCTATTTTTTCATTTAATTCCCCTCAAACTCTGTTGTGGGGCCGAGCGATTTCCTCTTCCTCCCCCTCCTCATCCTAATGCCATTCACTCCTATCAGATTCATTAGGCACCTGCTGATGAATGGATTTGAACTTGCAATCTGTAAAACATCAGGCCGGCACATTCGAGCCATATTTCCAGGGCTTGGAAAGTATTGTCACTTACATCTTTGCAGAGAGAGTCATTCTGTGTGTGTGTGTGTGTGTGTGTGTGTGTTTGATCCAGCTCTTGACACATAATTCAAACATGTTTGCTGTAAAAATTTACTGGGCTGTATCTTCGTATCACCGCCCATAAATCACCACACTGGCAAAACTCCATCTCTGCATGTAAACATATGCATGGGCATCTTGCTGCATTGTGCTGAGATACATAAGGAAATCAAGAGGCAGTGATTTTCGTGTGCATAAAATCACACATTATTTGTGTATGTATGTGCTGGCTTGTTTTTTTTTAAAAAAACTCAAAAATTAATAGCAATACGGAATGAAACTTGCACTTGGAAAAAGTGAGAAATACAGAAAGCAAGGCAGGCATGTTTGCCCATTCCTCATAACAAACAGGTAGAGCAGTGTTTCTCAATCTGGGGGTCGGGATCCCTGCGGGAGTCACAAGGGGGTGTCAGAGGGGTCCCCAAAGACCATCAAAAACCAAAATATTTTCTGTTGGTCATGCGGGTTCTGTGTGGGGAGTTCGGCCCAATTCCATCATTGGTGGAGTTCAGAATGCTCTTTGATTGTAGGTGAACTATAAATCCCATAAACTACAACTCCCAAATGTCAAGATTCTATTTTCCCTAAACTCCACTAGTGTTCACATTTGGGCATATTGAGTAATCATGCCAAGTTTGGTCCAGATCCATCATTGTTAGAGCCCACAGTGCTCTCTGGATGTATGTGAACTACAACTCCAAAACTCAAGGTCAGTGCCCACCAAACCCTTCACAATATATTTCTGTTAGTCATTGGAGGTCTGTGTGCCAAGATTGGTTCAATTCCATTGTTAATGGAGCTCAGAATGCTCTTTGATTGTAGGTGAACTATAAATCCCAGCAACTATAACTCCCAAATATCAAAATCAATCCCCCTTCCCAACCCCACCGGTATTCTAATTTAGGCATATTGAGTATTGGTGCCAAATTTGGTCCAGTGAATGAGAATCCACCCTGCATATCAGATATTTACATTACAATTCATAATAGTAGTTCTGAAGTACTAATAATTTTAATGATTGGGGGTCACCACAACATGAAGAACTGTATTAAGGGGTCACGGCCTTAGGAAGGTTGAGAACCACTGATGTAGAGTTTGTGCTTAGAAGTTTTGAGTTGAAAATAGCTGTGTGGTCTGCCTAGCCCAGGCCTGGGCAAACTTCGGCCCTCCAGCTGTTTTGGACTTCAACTCCCACTGTGCTGGTACGTTTGTACCAGGAGCCTCAACTTTTTTTCTTTCTATTAAGTGTTTGCATGCATTACAAAGTTTCAGGGATTCTGCAAAAAGGTGGCTTCCTTTGGTTTGCAGTCATAGGGCAAGCCACCTGTCTATCATTGTTAAGTTTGGATCCGCCCCTTCTCCCAGGGAGATGGGAAGGGAAGAGGGAGCCATTTTTAGTTCGTCTTAGTGCGGAAAGCTAAGTTAGAGGACGTGGACAAGCTTCACCTGCAGAAAAGCTTCATTTCCCAAGACATGCCGGGGGAAAATTCCCAAAGCTCTGCGTGGGAGCTTGCAGCCTCTCAGCCTTCCAGCATCTAAAGTCTTAAAGGAATTCCAGAGAGAAAACAGCTTTGCAGACCCAAAGAACTCCATCTGGAGAATCTACAAGCTTTGCCTGGTAGGTTTACTCGGTACCAAGACACAGTTTGGAATCGGTAGTCGATCCCACACTAACAAAACGTAGATAACAGACAGCCTGGGAGAGGTTGAAAAAGGGTTTTCCTCTCAAAGTAGAAGAACAATGAACGAAGACAGTTGCATGTCCCTTGTGGACAAGATCAAGGAAGCCACCCGTTGATTTAAAGCCTTGAGGCATTTGTTTGACTCACTGAAGATTTGAGAAATATCTGTTTAGTTTGTTCAATAATAAACCTTTCAAGCCATCTCAAGACCATTTCTTCAGGAAAATCCTTGAGACCCTCTTTCGTGGCACCCTGGCTTCCTGCTGGGCACAAAGTGCACGTCCTATTTCAAAAGACAATTATTACAGGCCCAGCGCGTGACAGGACACCCACCATTCCTAAAAGCTTCAGACCCTTTCGCTTTCCTTTTCCCTTTCCTTTTCCACTTAAAAGTCGATGGCAGATCCCAAGTGTAGACTCTGCAAGGAAGAAGATGAAACAAGAGATCCCATCCTCAGCTGCTGCAAGGTTGCGCAGACAGACTCCAAGCAGAGGCTTAACACCATTGCTCAGGTGATTCATTGGAACTTGTGCCACAAACACCATCTGCCTGCCACAAAGAACGGGTGAGATCACAAGCCGGGAAAAGTTACAGAGAATGAATACATCAAGCTACTCTGGGACTTCCGGATTCAGACAGAGTTTTGGGCCTCACTATCGTGTTTATTTATTTATTTATTTATTTATTATTCAAACGTATCTGCCGCCACTCCCCTGGGGCTCGGAGCGGCTTACAAGAATGGCTAAAATTGAACACAATTTAAAAACAATTTAAAAACAGCAATATCAAAGGTCAAATGCCTGTCGAAACAGATACGTCTGACATGCCCTGCGGAAAGCTGATAAGTCCCGCAAGGCATGGACTTCAGGTAGCAGAGTGTTCCAGAGCGATGGTGCCACTGCTGCGAAGGCTCTGCATCTGGTTGCTGTTAGGCGCAAGGTCTTGACACTGGGAATTTCCCACATATCTTGGTCCTTGGAATGGAGAGATCCAGTCCGAAGTGAGGCGGTCCCTCAGGTACATCGGCCCCAGACCATGCAAGGCCTTCAAGGTGAGTCCCATCCCTTTGAAAGTGATCCGGGGTTCAATGGGTAAGATTGGGGTGATGTGGCATCTCATCGGAATTCCCGCAAGAAGCCGAGCAGCTGCATTTTGGACCAACTTGAGCTTCCGGATCACCGACAGAGGAAGGCCAATGGAGAGGGTGTGACAGTAGTCCAGTCTTGAGATGACCGTGGTCTGGATCACCGTAGCGAGGTCGTCCCTGGACAGGGAGGGGGCCAGCCGTCTAGCCTGCCGCAGGGGAAAGAAAGAAGGCGGTTCTGCTCACGGCGGAGAGAGACCTGGGCCTCCATCCTCAGCAGAGGGTCCAAAAGGACTCCCAGACTCTTGACCAACAATGACGGGTGTAGAGTCTCACCATCCAGGGAAGGCAGCTGGACATCCCCACTGCCCGGTCGACCCAGCCATAGGACCTCCGTCTTTGCTGGATTCACCCTTAACCTGCTGGCACGCAGCCATCCAGTCACGGCCTCAATGAGGCACTGATGGAAACAATTGGGTACAGAGTCTGGTTGGCCTTCCATCTTCAGCACCAGCTGAGTGTCATCGGCATACTGATAACACTCAAGCCCAAAACCTCGAACCAGCTGAGCAAGTGGTCGCATAGAGATGTTAAACACCAGAGGGGAGAGAATGGCCCCCTGAGGAGGAACCCCACAAGAGAGAGAGAGGGGGGGGGCCTCTCAGAGACCAGGCCTCCCCTCTCCACTCGCTGTCCACGGTTGGGAAGAAAGGAGGATGGCCAGTTCAAAGCTCTCCCCCTAACTCACTCCAGCAACAGCAAAGCGGTGGGTCAAGAGATGGTGGTCAACTGTGTCCAATGCTGCTGTGAGATCCAATAACACAAGCAGCGCCGACCCGCCCTGATCAAGCTGGCATCGAAGGTGATGATCTGTGATGGAGACCAGCACAGTCTTTGTCCCGTTCCCCGCACGGAAGCCAAACTGGAAGGGATCTCGTCCAGCTGTGTCGTCTAGGAATTGCTGCAACTGCTCCGCTGCTGCCCTCTCCATCCCCTTGCCCAGGAACGAGAGATTCAAAACTGGGCGGTAACTGGAGGGAACCGAGGGATCTAAGCCTGCTTTCTTCAGCAGGGGAGACAGAGACCACCGCCTCTTTTAAGCCCTCTGGAAAGACTCCTTGCTCAAGGGAGCTGTTTATAATCTTCAACAGAAAGTCACGTAGTCCCTCCAAGCAGGATTCATGCCAAGTTTGGTCCAGATCCATCACAATATGAGTCCACAGTGGTCTCTGGATGTAGGTGAACTACAACATCCAAACTTCTGGTCGCTTCTGGAGCAAATCATTGACCACCTGCTGCAATGCAACCTGAGCCTTGCCACATGCACAATGGAGGACTTTCTTATAGTAACACCAGAGGCACTCCAAGGGGCCAGATAATGGTCAATGGACATTTAATCAACTACCAAGCTGCTTATATGTTTTCTCAACTTCAATGAAGAGGTATTTCCACTATTCTCACGCATCTTTTCGGGAGTCCCCTTCCAGCTGCAGCCTTGACAAGGACTTCTCTTCAGAATAATTGTTTGGCATTTCAAACTGTCTTGGCCTGATTCATCATAGGCAATCCTTTATCCTGTCAAAATATTTTTGATTCCATTAATCGAGCCAGTCAGTCAATTTCGTTTTGCAGCCTTATAAATCATTATTCATTCACTCATACGTCGTTGTCTTCTAATTCTAAAGCAACATTGTTTTGTGACCACTCTGTATCTGGACATTCTCCAGAAACAAGACCAACTTTCCTTTTAAGAGTTTATTTGCTGCATTGTTTATTGTGAGTTATTTCCCCTCTCTCAGGTGTTCGTTCTTTCTTTCTTCTTTGTTCTCTCCTCCTTTGCTCTTCAGCTCCTGGCACCATCCGTCACTCGGCTCATTCCCTGCAAGGGCAGCGGCTGAACTGAATTTCAAAACATTGTCAGGCGTGGTACGAAAGGACAACATGAAAGATGATGCCTTGAAGAAGACAGCGAGAAACGGAGATGGAAACCTCGACCCAATGGAGAGTGACACCCGGCATTACGGCCGCCTGTAGCCGCTCTCTCGGAAGGATTCATTTTGGAGCCAGACGAGTTGCTAGCCATGCCATCGCATGATATATTCGGAGAGGAATGGCACACTGAGACCCTTGATCATTTTAGTTGCACTCTTCCTCTGGACACATTCCAGCTTAGAGTCCATATCTCTCTGGAATTGTGGTGCCCAAAATTGGACACAATATTCCAGGTGTGGTCTAACCAAGGCAGAATAGAGCATGGGGAGCATTACTTCCTTAGATCTAGACACTAGGCTCCTCTTGATGCAGGACAAAATCCCATTGGCTTTCTTTGCCGCCACATCACATTCCTGGCTCATGTTTAACTTCCTCCCCACGAGGACTCCAAGATCTTTTCCACACGCCTTGCTCTCGAGCCTCATCATCCCCCATTCTGTCTCTTTGCATTTCGTTTTTCCTGCCCAAGTGGAGTCTCTTGCATTTGTCCCTGTTGAACTTCATTGTATTAGTTTTGGGCCTTCATCTCTCTTATCTGTCAAGATCCCTTTGAATCCTGCTCCTGTCCTCTGGACTATTGGCTCTCCCTCCCAATTTGATGTCATCTGCACACCTGATGATCCTGCCTTTTAACCCTTCATCTAAGAGTCATGAATGAAGATCCTGATCAGGACCGGACCCAGGACGGAACCCTGCTTGTGGCACTCCGCTCCTCCCTTCTTTCCAGGATGAAGAGGAGGAAGCCTTGGAGAGAATCACCCTCTGGGTTCATCCATTTAACCAATTCCAGATCCACCTCACCGTAGTTTTTCCTGCCCTGCAACATTCCGTTTTCCGTTCTTGAGTTCAGAGTAAACCAACTGCTTTGGGAGACAGTGGTCGGGCATCTGGACAACATGGCCGATCCAGCAAGAGTTGATGTTGGAGGACCATCACTTCAATGCTGGTGGTCTTTGCTCCTTCCAGCACACTGACATTTGTCCGCTTGTCTTCCCAAGAGATTTGCAGGATTTTCCGGAGGCTGCGCTGATGGAATCATTCCAGAAGTTGCATGTGACATCTGTAGACAGTCCACGTCTTGCAGGTGCATAGCAGTGTTGAGAGGACAATAACTTATAAACAAGCCTCTTGGTCTCCCAACGAATGTCCCGGTCCTCAAACACTCAATGCTTCATTCAGAAAAATGCTGCACTTGCAGAGCTCAGGCAGTGTTGTAGTTCTGTAGACAGTCTGTAGACAGTCCACATCTCACAGGCATAGAGCAGGGTCGGGAGGGGAATAGCTTTATAAACAAGCCCCTTGGTCTCCCTATGGATGTCCTGGTCCTCAAACACTCTCTGCTTCATTTGGAAAAATGCTGCACTCGCAGAGCAGTGTTGTAGTTCTGTAGACAGTCTGTAGACAGTCCATGTCTCGCAGGTGTATAGCAGGGCTGGGAGGACAGTAGCTTTATAGACAAGCCCCTTGGTCTCCCTAAGGATGTCCCGGTCCTCAAACACTCTCTGCTTCATTCGGGGAAAATGCTGCACTCGCAGAGCTCGGGTAGACACTCAAGACTGTCCACATCTCGCAGGTGTAGAGCAGGGCTGGGAGTACAATAGCTTTATAAACAAGCCCCTTGGTATCCTTTCAGATGTCCCGGTCCTCAAACACTCTCTGCTTCATTTGGAAAAAATGCTGCACTCGCAGAGCTCAGGCGGTGTTGTATTTCAGTGTCAATGTTGACTTTGGTGGAGAGGTGGCTGCCAAGGGAGCGGAAAGAGTCCACATTTTCTAATGTTACACCATTAAGCTGTATTTCTGGCATTGGAGAGGGATTGGCCGGTGACTGTTGGAAGAGCACTTTGGTTTTCTCGATGTTTGATGACAGGCCGAGCTGCTCGTATGCTTCTGCGAAGGTGTTGAGAGTGGCTTGTAGGTCTATGGAGAACGCCATAGACGTTGAGTAGAACTTTGGAGCAGCTCAAAGATCAGCAAAAATAAATACTTGGCCAGATGACCCGAATTCCATAAGGTGGAGTCATTACAGTCAAAGCAGTTTGAGATTGCTTGCAACCCTATAGCGAGGATCCCTTCCAAGATATATGGCCTGCTAGATTTAGCATATGAGCAATGCTATACTACATCTTATGGAGCATTTCCCTCTCCATTTCAGGATAATAGATCCTTACAGTGAAGCGGGTAAATTCTCCCACCTAGATTTGGTTTTCCAATTGCACTCCCAGAATTCCTGTTTTCTTGCCTGTGTCTGGCTTTGTTTTCCTAAGTGCCGTGGGCAAGAGAGATGGTGCTTTGGGGGAAATCCATCCTCCGGCCCCCCAGCGAAACCCACTCCCTCCGAAGCTGCTCTAACTTGAAGAGCGCGGAGGCAAACGTTGAGGAGAGGTAAAGGTCGCGCGGCAGGTTAGATGTGTCAGGGGATAAGTGATGGGATCACATCTGGAACAGTTTGGCGAATAAATAAAGCGGGCGCCCTCATATATCACTGCCCACCTTTCCGATCTGTAAGGGAAAGAGAAAATAAATTCTCTAATAACCTTGTAAAGCACATAAAAGATATTGAATACACTCCTGACATTCGGCGGCCGTAACTGGCCGCGTTAAATAACGGTTTCAAGAGCCGCAAAGGTGGGAGAAAAAAGGAAGATTGACACACGGCATGAATATTCCTTGCAGAAAATAATTATCCTTTTGTGGGTTAGTTATTTGTTTCTTCTTGGGTAGCTTGGAATAACATAAGCTGGCGTGTTTAATAAAAATGTATAGTATCACAAAGGATGACCACCTCACCCGCCTCATAGGAAACCTGCTACAAAACAGGAGCTTCTTTGTTGAGTTCCAGGGCCAGAGAAGCAGATGGCGGAGACAGAAGAACAGCCTGCGTCTGGGGAGCGTGCTTGCTCCATCCATGTTCAACATCTACACAAATGAGAAGCCACTGCCAGAAGGGACAGAGAGCTTCATCTATGCTGATGATCGTGCCATCACAACACAAGGAAATTAGCTACTGAACAGGAGCTTTTTTGTTCAGTTCCAGGGCCAGAGAAGCGGGTGACGGAAACAGAAGAGCGGCCTGCCTCAGGGGAGCGTGCTTGCTCCATCCATGTTCAACATCTACACAAGTGACCAGCCACTGCCAGAAGGGACAGAGAGCTTCATCTATGCTGACGATCGTGCCATCACCGCCCAAGCACTGAGCTTTGAGATGGTTGAACAGAAGTGCTCCGAAGCATGAGGGGCTCTTACTGTTTATTACAGGGAAAACCAGCTTGCACCATCAATGTTCAACATTTACACAAATGATCAGCTACTGCCAGAAGGGACAGAGAGTTTCATCTATGCTGACGATCGTGCCATCACCACCCAAGCAGGGAGCTTTGAGATGGTTGAACAGAAGCTCTCCTAAGCTCTAGGTGCCCTTACTGCCTATTACAGGGAAAACCAGCTGATCCCTAACCCATCTAAAACACAGACATGTGCTTTTCATCTCAAGAACAGACAAGCATCTCGAGCTCTGAGGATCATTACCTGGGAAGGAAGGAATCCCACTGGAGCATTGCAGCGCACCCAAATCCTTGGGAGTCACTCTGGACCGTGCTCTGACCTACAAGAAGCACTGCCTGAACATCAAGCAAAAAGTGGGCGCTAGAAACAATATCATACAAAAGCTGACTGGCACAACCTGGGGATCACAACCAGACACAGTGAAGACATCTGCCCTTGCACTATGCTATTCTGCTGCTGAGTACGCATGCCCAGTGTGGAACAGATCTCAGCACACTAAAACAGTGGATGTGGCTCTTAATGAGACATGCCACATTATCATGGGGTGTCTGCGCCCTACACCACGGGAGAAATTACACTGCTTAGCCGGCATTGCACCACCTGACATCCACCGAGAAGTGGCAGCCAAGAGTGAAAGGACCAAGGCAGAGACATCTCCAGCTCATCCCCTGTTTGGGTATCAGCCAGCATGCCAATGACTTAAATCAAGAAATAGTTTCCTAAGATCTACAGAGACACTCGCTGGAACACCCCAGCAAGTGAGAGTCCAAAAGTGGCAGGCTCAAACCCAGAACTTGATGCCAAATGAGAGACCCCCGCTGGGCACACAGAAAATTGGGCGACTTGGAAGGCAATGAAGAGACTGCGCTCTAGCACCACGAGATGCAGAGCCAACCTCAAGAAATGGGGCCACAAAGTGGAATCCATGACATGCGAGTGCGGAGAAGGGCAAACCACTGACCACCTGCTGCAATGCAACCTGAGCCCTGCCACATGATGCACAAGGGAGGACCTTCTTGCAGCAACACCATGAAGTCAAACTAGACTTTAGGGGGGTCAACTCCGAAGGGAGATGACCCTTAGTTCCCACCAAAGATTGTTGCCCCTGATTGCCCTTTCAACAGCTGGCTGCTTCCTGGATTGATTTACCCAAGGGGAGGGGGAAGGAGTGATAGGGCAAGAATAAGGAGAATGCATAATGGGGGGATACAGAAATCCATGGAAATTCATATCAAATATCTCCTTCCCCATCCCACCCTGCCAAAGAAATTTTATAAAGGAATTATTTTCAAGCAATATGAGTCCATAGTTCATTTTGAGGGAAGTCCATGAGCGGGAAAGACGTCCTTGCGAGTCCAAAACATTAGGCAGAGGAAAGTCTGTTGATTTCCCACTGAGCTATTGGGTGGAATTCTGCCATGCTGGGGTCGAAGCTGGTCCTTGGGAAACTACAACTCTCCTGAAGGGCAGAAGTCCCAAGATCCAGCCGTTCCCCAAAAGTCTCGTGGGGTCCTTGTTGTTCTTAGTGCCTGGGCAATGTGACCAAGACTTAACCCCTACTGTGCAGTCTGGTGCCCTTGCCCTTTGCAGAACTATAAGTCACTATCCCTTATTTGGGGGGGGGGGGGGTGCTCGACTTCAGCCAGAGGCACTCCAAGGGGCCAAATACTGCTCAAAGGACATTTAATAGAATACCAAGTCTGCAAATTTTGTGTTTTGTTTGTTTGTTTGTCTGCTTTTTTAATGCAATACAACTGTTTTGGTTCTCCCCTGACACGATAAATAAATAAACTGCCTGCTGCAGAACTCCACTTTGGCCCTGGACCCCTGCCCTCTTTCCTGCTCCTGGATTAGCCATACATTCATACGTGGGGGGGACTAGATTTCCCCTGTTGTTACTACCCAACTCTGCCTTTCCGCGCAGCTGTGTTCTGCCTTCTGCAACGAGCATTAATATTGGATCTTAAAACGCAAACTCTCTGTTGCATTCCAAAGAGCTTAGGAAGCCCATGGGCCTGAAAGCGCTTTCCGCAGGCCGGTCCGTTACTGGCTATTGAATTAAGATAACGACGGGCTGTGTATTATTTCACGGGGCTATTAATAACCGGCCCCCGTGTGTTGTAAAACATCAATGGAGGGGATTGAGTGACTGCAGTCACCCATGAAATGTGTAATGTTAATAACAGCCTTGTAAAAAGGCAACACCGAGGGGGAAATCCTGCCTTCTTCATGCCAAGGGAAGTCACTGGGAATTGATCGCTGGTTGAATCGGATATACTCGGCGGAGTAAAAAAGGCACTGATCCAAGAGCACTGGAGAGTAAAACAACACACGGGCTACAGAGCGGAGATGCCGCTCTCCCGTTACATAGTGTGTGAAGGGGTGCGTCTATGCTGCAGAATTAATGTGGTTTGACACAGCATTTTGCGTGTGCACGTGCGATACACCTCCCACAGCCAACCCAAGAAGTACACTCACACGAGGTGTGGGATGAACAATGGCCACAACTCATTTATTGATAACAGGAAACAAGGGTTGGCAGCCAAGCATGGGTCCTGGATCATGATCGGGCAGCCCAATACTGCCCGATCCCGCACACTCACCAGGGTGCTGCTGGCACAATACCGGGCAAACGCAACCCGGCATCCCTGGGACCACCGGGCATCCCCCCCTACCGCTGGGGGGGGGGGATACCAAACCAGATCCAGGGCCCATGCCCCACGCCAACAAGGAGTTGTGACAAGGAGCATAACACAAACAAGGAACTGTTAACAGGCAACCATGACCAGGAAAGACAACCCAAGTTAACTTCCAATAAAAGCATGAACTACATGCAGGGTGGGTGGGATGGATCAGCTGTTGCAGGCCGAGTGCCTGCTGAGAGCCTTATGAAGGCTTCCCCCAAGGAGGGAGAGGCCAGCTCAGGCCTCACCTGCGGTGGGCGTGGTCAGTTGGCTATTGGCCCCCTGACCTGCTGGCAGGAAACCTTCCCGCCATCAGAAGGGGGCTTCTGGGGGGAAGAAGCCCCCTCAGGCGAGAATGGCGGTGGGAACGCCCAGCACCGCAACCTCTTTGGCCCAGTAAGTCTGGCCATGCCTTAATTCGATGCTGTGGACTTAGAGGAGCTCTGAATTTGCAATGTTTTTTGTCCTCTTTGCCAAAGAGTGCTTTTTGGAAAATGTGAATCTCCATAATAGCAACAGGACTGTGGTCAGCTGCACTAAGATCACTACTGACCGAAAGGTCATGACTTCAAAGCCAGCCCGGCTCGGAGTGAGCTTCTGCCCAATTTGTGTAGCTTGCTGTTGACCTTTGCAGCCCAAAAGACAGTTGCGTCTGTCAAGTTGGTACAAAACGCAGCTGCTTGGCTTCTTGCGAGAACTCCAATGAGATGCCGCATAATACCAATCTTACTACAGCTGCATTGGTTACCCATTGAGCACCGGATCACTTTCAAAGGGATGGGACTCCCCTTGAAGGCCTTGCATGGTCTGGGGCCGATGTCCCTGAGGGACCGCCTCACCCCCTCCCAACCCCAGAGATCCCTCCGTTCTGAGGACCAAGATCTCTTGGAAGTCCCCAGTGTCAAGACCTTGTGCCTAACAGCAACCAGGCGCAGAGCCTTCACAGCAGTGGCACCATCACTCTGGAATACTCTGCCACCTGAAGTCTGTGCCTTGCGGGACTTACCAGCTTTCCGCAGGGCATGGAAGACGTATCTGTTTCAACAGGCCCTTGATTTTTGATACTGCTGTTTTTAAATTGTGTTAGATTTTAGCCTGTTCTTGTAAGCCGCTCCGAGCCCTAGGGGAGTGGCGGTGACATCGAGGTCCCCCCCCCCCCATGGGGCCTCGGGGAGAAACCAGAGCAGGAAGCCCAGCCCTGGGGAAGGAGTTATAGTTCCCCAAGGACCAAACTGTGGATTTGTAGCATATCTGTTGACTTTCACAGGACCAAGGAACTTTCTATTGTCTGTCCTGGGCTCCAGGACAGCTCTGTTTCTCATGGATTTTCTCAAGATACCTTGAAATCAGAGTCTTCAAATAATAATAAAAAATATCAATTCTTTTATTAAATATATTTGGGATGTGGGATGGGATGGGATGGGATCTTTTTGTAAGGTTTATGCATTGATTGTATATGTATGAAATATCATTTGCCCTTCTGCCTTTCCCCTTGCTCTTTGCCACAGAAAATATGCGACCAGGGACTGCTTAGCACCTGAGGGAGCCCCCCTCGAAACCAACCTGACCATCCAACATTTTGCATGGACAATAACAAGTTGAAAAATCCTTTGTTTGTTTTCTGAGTTCTTCCGACAGACAAGGAAGTTTGTTTACTTCTCTGTTTACTTCTTTCACAAGACCCATCAAAAGACACACCTTATCAGATCCAGGACAGGAAAACCTTTCTTAATGAAATCAAGCTTTGCCGGCCAAAACAATGCCTCAAAGTTCCAGCTGGTCGGCAAAGGGATAATCCCATCTCCTTCCCATTGTCTGCACTTGTCCCGCCTCCTCTCTCCTGATTCGTCCATCCTTGGAAGCGAGGGGAGCACACTGATTGGCTCCCCAGAGGCGGGGAAGCCTGCTGATTGGCCCAGAGCGAGGCGGGCCGCCAAGCCTCCTCCCTGCTGTTCGAACTGTCAACCAATCAGCAAGAAGCAGGGCGGGGAAGGGCGGGCGGGGAATTTGAAATGTTTTTCTGTATTTTGCCTATAAAAATGCCTGTAAACTCTGTGTTGGCATGCTTGTGGTGGAAATATCCCCACAATTGCATCCGATCTCAGCTGAATCTCTAATAAAGTGCCTCGGTCGCCATCTTCTTCCGCTTTGGTGGGATTTATGTTATTTTTAATATTTTTATCGCTGGAATTCGACTTCCATGTTCTCACCAAGGTTCAGGGACCCTCTTTGGTGCGGTCCTCAGAGTCTCTCTTACTGGGGAGACCCTCTCAAAATCAACCTCAATTACAGCGGCATAGAAGTTCAAATAATAAATAAATAAATAAATAAATAAATAAATAAACCATGCAAGGATCTACAGCTCTCTATCTGTTGCTATAGTTCTGGAAATCTACTGTACCTTAGGATTGGCCCATGAAGTTATGAGCTTAAATATACAGAGTCGATGCTTTTGAGCTGTGGTGTTGGAGGAAAGTTCTGAGAGTGCCTTGGACTGCGAGAAGATCCAACCAATCCATCCTCCAGGAAATAAAGCCCGGCTGCTCACTGGAGGGAAAGATACTAGAGACAAAGTTGAAGTACTTTGGCCACATCATGAGGAGACAGGAAAGCCTAGAGAAGACAATGATGCTGGGGAAAGTGGAAGGCAAAAGGAAGAGGGGCCGACCAAGGGCAAGATGGATGGATGGCATCCTTGAAGTGACTGGACTGACCTTGAGGGAGCTGGGGGTGGTAACTGCCGATAGGGAGCTCTGGCGTGGGCTGGTCCATGAGGTCACGAAGAGTCGGAGACGACTGAACGAATTAACAACAACAACAACCTTGGACTAATTTGTTCCTGCTTATCTTCTTACCTAATTGGATTTACCTATTCCTTTAAAGTGCTTTTTTACTTTGCTGCTTTTTACTTGAGATCTCCTAGCAAATGGAGTGCTATAAAGAGCGGAGAGTCTTGGATTCCTCCACCAACGTAATGAGCGCACTAAATCCCTTGGGTAGGACTTCCCCTCTCCTAGACGGCCTTGGAGGTCAGCCAAAGGTGGGGCATCTGGAGGCCTTGATTCATCTCCACCAAATCCGAGGCAGGCCATTACCATGGTGAGATGTAGCCCTGGCATCCTTTCTAAGGCTGAGCAAATGCACAAAATAATAATAAAGCAATCCCCATTGAATATTTTCACGAATGCATGTATGCTTTCCATTACTTCTTCTGGGGGTGGGAGTGAGGGGGGGGGTGCAACGTTTGGGTTGTTTCTTTTAAGAGGACCAGAAATGTGTAGCCGAGAGAGAGAGAGAGAGAAGGGGTCCGCGGAGGGGTGGGTGTCGCTGGCAGGAGGGATGGGCGCCTCGATGTGAGTAATTGATAAGGACACCGTGGAATGAAGTCATTTCCCCTCCGGGCTGTCTGCTGGGGAAGGAAGGGAAGCGGGGTAACCTGACACTCCCCAGGAAAACCTGCTCTTTCTCCAAAGTTATTAAGATTTCCAGGAGTGCTGGCAGAAATTTGGAGGGCGTCCATGTGAAATAAGGAAACTTGGCCATTCCGAAAACATCGGAGAGGGACTCTAAAAAATTGCACTGATTTATGCTTTGTAATGTTTTCAGTGCTCTGTAAATTAAGCCTGAGTTCCTGGGCAGACTTCGAGAAGTCATGTTATATGTTCCCAGCCATGGAAGGACCAGGAGGGAACCTTATTGTGCTTTGGGACTGCCACTCACCTCAAGAAGTCCTTATAGGCTTGCATCCCATAATATATTTAAGGGGAGAGTATAGGAGGAACAACGCTCCTTGCTTCGGTGCAAGTCACTCAAGGATACCTTGTGATACTGACAATTCTTCCAAACTTTGCAGGTCTCTTTCCCGAATTTTTTTTTTTGTCATGTCAGGAATGACTTGAGAAACTGCAAGTCACTTCTGGTGTGAGAGAATTCTGGTGTGCAATATTCCTGCTTCTTGGCAGAATGGGGTTGGACTGGATGGCCCATGAGGTCTCTTCCAACTCTTTGATTCTATGATTCTATGATTCTAATTGGCCGTCTGCAAGGACGTTGGCCATGGGACGCCAGGATGTTGTGATGTTTTAACATCCTTGTGGGAGGCTTCTCTCATGTCCCCGCATGAGGAGCTGGAGCTGACAGAGGGAGCTCATTTGCGCTCTCCCCTGTCAGTCTTCAATCCTGCCAGCACAGGGATTTAACCCACTGCACCACTGGGGGCTCCTTATTCTTTTATTGAAGATAAGTAAAAAAGCAGCAAAGTAAAAAAGGAATAGGTAAATCCAATTAGGTAAGAAGATAAGCAGGAACAACTTAGTCCAAGGTAGATTTCAGCAATGTCCATAAAAGCAAAGTCCACACATCTCCAATACACATCTCTTAATGCAGCTGACACTCAGCACCGGGATTGTGGCGAAGCTGGCTGAGTGTCAGCTGCATTAAGATCACTCTGACCAAAAGGTCATGAGTTTGAAGCCAGCCGTGTTGGAGTGGGTTTCCAACCAGTTGTGTGTAGCCTGTTGTCGACCTTTGCAACCCGAAAGACAGTTGCATCTGTCAAGTAGGAAAATTAGGTACCACCTTTAAAAAGTGTGGGGAGGCTAAATTAACTGATTTATGAGGCCATAAAGAAGACTCCAGCAAAGCATTCCAGCAGGGAAGCATGCGGGAAATGCGGAAGTGCTTCATCAGTGTCACAGATGGACGATGAAAGCGACAGCTCCCCTGGTGGCCAGAAAAGAGTTAAACAGCCTCTGTGTATGTCTGTATATGTTTGTATGTCAAAAATTGGCATGGAATGTTTGCCATATATGTGTACACTGTAATCTGCCCTGAGTCCCCTGCGGAGTGAGGAGAAAGGCAGAATATAAAAGCTGTAAATAAATAAATAAATAAATAAATAAATAAAAATACAATCCGGGTCTTCAGTCCTGCTGGCACAGGTATTTAACCCACTGCGCCACCAAGGGCTTCTTATCCTTTTATTGAAGATAAGTAAAAAGTAGCAAAGTAGAAAACATTTCAAAGGAATAGGTAAATCCAATTAGGTAAGGAGGTAAGCAGGAACAAATTAGTCCAAGGTAGAGTTCAGCAACGTCCATAAAAGCAAAGTCCACACATCTCCAATACAATCCAGGTCTTCAGTCCTGCCGGCACAGGGATTTAACCCACTGCACCACCAGGGGCTCCTTATCCTTTTATTGAAGGTAAGTAAAAAGCAGCAAAGTAAAAAAGGAATAGGTAAATCCAATTAGGTAAGAAGATAAGCAGGAACAAATTAGTCCAAGGTAGAGTTCAGCAATGTCCATAAAAGCAAAATCCACACATCTCCAATACAATCCAGGTCTTCAGTCCTGCCGGCACAGGGGTTTAACCCACTGCACCACCGGGGGCTCCTTATCCTTTTAGTGAAGATAAGTAAAAAGCAGCAAAGTAAAAAGCACTTTAAAGGAATAGGTAGATCCAATTACCGGTAGGTAAGAAGATAAGCAGGAACAAATTAGTCCAAGGTAGATTTCAGCAACATCCATAAAAGCAAAGTCCACACATCTCCAATACAATAAAGCGCTCTCTGGATGGAGGTGAACTACAAGTCCCAAATTCAAGGTCAATGCCCACCAAACCTTTCTACTGTTTTCTGTTGGTCTTGGGAGTCCTGTGTACCATGTTTGGTTCACTTCCATCATTGGTGGAGTTCAGAATGTTCTTTGATTATAGGTGAATGATAAATCCCAGAAACGACAACTCCCAAATGAGAAAATCATAATTTTTTGAGTGATGGTCACTCCTTGTGTTGTGAGACGTTTTGTTGCCAAATTTGGTGTGGTTTCGTTCATTGGTTCTTTTGTTTTTAAGGTACTCATTATGCACAGAGCATTTATAGATAGTAGGGCTGGGCGGTTTCGTTTCGTTAATTCGTAATTCGTTAAAAAATTTGTTAATTTTTCAATTACAAAACGATAACGAACCAGTCTGGAGCAATTTTTAAAAAAACGAATTTTTAAATCGTTTCGTAAATGTTTTGTATTTTGTTATTGTATTCGTTTCGTTATCGTTTTGAGGTCGTTTCGTTATTATTTCCGCATGTCTGGGGCAAGTTTTATAGTTGTTTTTGGTTTTCTAAGGGTTTTTATAGTTGTTTTTGGTTTAATTAAGCTTCAGAAGTTCCCCCTGTCCCATTTGGAGGTTTTTTAGCGTATTGCGCGGTCGTGTCCGCCATTAACGAATCGATTCGTTATTGTTTCGGAAATCGATTCGTTATTGTTTTATAATTTTTTCACATTTATGAAATTTCGTAAATATCGAACTTTTTTAAAGGAAAATTTTGTAATTATTTTAAATAACGAAACGCAAAAACCCCCAAAAAACGAATCAATTTTAGAAACAAATTTTTCCGTTGTTACCCAGGCCTAATAGATAGATAGATAGATAGATGAAAGAGGTTCTAGATGTCCTCTCCTTTTCCATTCCTGCCCTCGCCATCTAAGAGGCTCCCGTTGTCTCTGGGGGTCAGCAAAGCGAATGTCCTCAGCCGTCTATGTCTCAAACCCCAGTTGGAGGGCCGTTTCAACAGATGTAAAATAATTGATGTGCGACTAAGCTGGGAGCGGCTTAGTCAATATCAAAAGAAGAGGGAAGGTATTCATTGGGGACAGGACGGGAGCGCTTTGGTGGGACGTTCGTGGAGAAGGAAACTCATTCCAAAGCCGCCAAGCCTGGCCTGCAGCTGTGATCCAAAAGGCAAGCAGAATATGAGCAGTGGGATGGAGAATAAAACAAGGAGAGGTGAGAGGTCTGGGACTGGAAAAGGCATCAGATTCCCATCTGGAAGGATGCAAAGGGGAGCCAACAGCCACTCTCGTCAGGGCAACAGCCAGCCGTCTGCTGCAGGAATCTAAAAAAGTGCAAAACAGGCCAGAGCCAGGGTTCTGTCTCCAGGGGCTCTTCAGCAATCCACCATAAAAAGCCCGAAACTGACACACGTCTCTGGGTGCAAGTCAGGGAAATATTGCAGCCAGCCATAATTCCATAAGAACGCAAACACCTTCCTCTTAATGTACTCCCCACCATGATCATAGAATCCTAGAATCAAAGAGTTGGAAGAGACCTCCTGGGCCATCATCCAGTCCAACCCCATTCTGCCAAGAAACAGGAATATTGCATTCAAATCACCCCTGACAGATGGCCATCCAGCCTCTGTTTCAAAGCTTCCAAAGAAGGAGCCTCCACCACACTCCCTCTGGGGCAGAGAGTTCCACTGCTGAACGGCTCTCCCGGTCAGGAAGTTCTTCCTCATGTTCAGATGGAATCTCCTTTCTTGTAGTTTGAAGCCATTGTTCCCTTGCGTCCTAGTCTCCAAGGAAGCAGAAAACAAGCTTGCTCCCTCCTCCTCCCTGTGGCTTCCTATCACATATTTATACATGGCTATCATGTCTCCTCTCAGCCTTCTCTTCTTCAGGCTACACATGCCCAGCTCCTTAAGCCGCTCCTCATAGGGCTTGTTCTCCAGACCCTGGATCATTTGAGTCTCCCTCCACTGGACACATTCCAGCTTAGAGTCAATATCTCTCTTGAATTGTGGTGCCCAGAATTGGACACAATGTGATTCCAGGTGTGGTCTAACCAAAGTGGAATAGAGCATGGGGAGCATGACTTCCCCAGATCTAGACACTAGGCTCCTCTTGATGCAGGCCAACATCCCATTGGCTTTTCTTGCCGCCACATCACATTCCTGGCTCATGTTCACCTTCCTCCCCACGAGGACTCCAAGATCTTTTCCACACGTACTGCTTTTGAGCCAGGCCTCATTGTCCCCCATTCTGTCTCTTTGCATTTCATTTTTCCTGCCAAAGTGGAGTATCTTGCATTTGTCCCTGTAGAACTTCATTTTGTTAGTTTTGGCCCATCATCTCTCTAATCTGTCAAGATCGTTTTGAGTCCTGCTCCTGTCCCCTGGAGTCTTGGCTCTCCCTAACAATTTGGTGTCGTCTGCAAACTTGGTGATCCTGCCTTCTAGCCCTTCATCTCAGTCATGAATGGAGATCCTGATCAGGACCGGGCCCAGGGGGGAACCGTGCGGATGGCACTCCACTTGTCACTTCTTTCCAGGATGAAGAGGAGGAAGCCTTGGGGAGAATCACCCTCTGGGTTCGTCCACTTAACCAATTCCAGATCCACCTCACCGTAGTTTTGCCTCACCCACATTGGACCAGTTTCCTTGCCAGAAGGTCATGGGGGACCTTGTCGAAGAAGGCCTTCCTGAAATCCAGGCACGCTCCACCCACGGCATCATTCCCCGCATCTACCCAGCTTGTAACTCTCTCGAAAAAAGAGATCCGATGAGTCTGGCATGACTTGTTTCTGATCAATCCATGTTGACTCTTAGCGATGACCGCATTGGTTGTTTGCAGACCACTTCCTTGACCATCTTTCCCACAATCTTGCCTGGTATCGACGTGAGGCTGACCGGACATGGGTCATTGTTTGGGTCATCCTTTTTTCCCTTCTTGAAGATTGGGACCACATCCTCCAATCTGCTGGAACTTCTCCCGTTCTCCAAGAACTCTCCAAGATGATTGCCAATGGTTCCGAAATGACTTCCGCTCGTTCCTTCCGTACTCTTGGGTGTTGTTGATCTGGCCCTGAAAGGGGACTGGAACTCATTGAGAGCGGCCAGGTCTTCCTGGACGACTTGTTTCCCAATTTGGGGTTGGATGTCCTCTAATCCCTCACCCACTCCATCTTGCTGAGGTTGACGTTCTTCATGTGGTGTTCAAATGTTTGATGTTCTTTTCATACCTAGTCATAGAAATGATCCTTTCATGCAACGTTAGCACAGTAATATTGGTTCTGTTTCCTTCCAATCCCAAACTGTGAAGTTGCTTTCTGAAGTTGTGCTACGATTCCTGCTCCTCCCAACCACAATTGTCTTCTCCACGAAATCTCAATTAAGGCCACGGCTGAAGCCTCAAGTCTCACTGTGCCGAATGTGACAGGCAATATCACTCCAAAGTTGCCAGCCCATTTCTAAATCCTATTTCCCTTCCGAGATTGGACTTGTTCCGTGGCTTGCTGTGTTTCCATTCACACTTTGCCTCTTGGTGATTTCTCATTTACATCATAATCCTGAGCACTGTTTACACCTGAGCCGTACAAAGGTATGTGGCTCCTGCGACTGCGGTGGTGCCATCATTAACTTTGCGCAAAGAGCCGCAGGGAGGTTGGTGCCTCTCCTCAGAGCCATCCATCTGGCCGCCTGCCTCCAGCCGGGCTTTCCCCTGCGGCCAAATAATGTGTCAGGAGACAATTCCAAAGGCGCGGAACACAAGCCAAAAGCATTCTCTTAAGCAGTAAGTCGTTATATGAAAAGTGGATTGCCTTCTTCGTTGGGCTTGGACCCAGGGCCACAGGCTGTGAAGCTGGAATCTGGCCTAGTCAGTCATCGAAGGCTGCGGTTTGTTTGGCTGCAGGAGTGCCAAAAAGAAGCCGGTTGTACAATATCCTGCCTTGCAACGGGCAAGTGCCATCAGGCCGCTGGATTGGCTCTGCTTGATATAAATGATGTTGTTGATTGGGTTGTTGTAGGTTTTTCCAGGCTATATGGCCATGTTCTAGAGGCATTTTCTCCTGACGTTTCGCCTGCATCTATGGCAAGCATCCTCAGAGGTAGTGAGGTCTGTTGGAACTAGGAAAAATGCTGAGTCATGCATTAACTGTATATAGGGAATCATTTGGGGAATGTGTTCTGGCCTACTCCAGGTGATTGTGAATGATGCAATCCTGGGTTTGAGTTAAATCAATGAGTTGGGAACCAATCGGTGATTGCTATGTGTAAATGAATTGTATATCAGGAAGTCATGTACAGTGTATATCTCTCCTTGTGCTGTGATGTTGGACTCTTGTCTGCTGGAGCTAGGTGTGAATGTTTCAACTGACCACATTGATTAGCATATGATGGCCTGACAGTGTCTGGAGCAAATTTTTGTTGAGAGGTGATTAGATGTCCTTGTTTGTTTCCTCTCTGTTGTTGTTTGCTCCAGGCACTGCCAGGCCATCAAATGCTAATCAAGGTGGTCAGTTGAAACATTCACACCTGGCTCCAGCAGACAAGAGTCCTTTGTCCCACCCTGGTCATTATTCCACAGATATATTTTCCTAGTTCCAACAGACCTCACTACCTCTGAGGATGCTTGCCATAGATGCAGGCGAAACGCCAGGAGAGATGCCTCTAGACCGTGGCCATATAGCCTGAAAGAACCTACAACAAATACATCTAATCACCTCTCAACAAAAGATTGCTCCAGGCACTGCCAGGCCATCAAATGCTAATCAAGGTGGTCAGTTGAAACATTCACACCTGGCTCCAGCAGACAAGAGTCCTTTGTCCCACCCTGGTCATTATTCCACAGATATATAGACCCATTTTCCAAGTTCCAACAGACCTCACTACCTCTGAGGATGCTTGCCATAGATGCAGGCGAAACGTCAGGAGAGAATGCCTCTAGACCGTGGCCATATAGCCTGAAAGAACCTACAACAAATACATCTAATCACCTCTCAACAAAAGATAGCTCCAGGCACTGCCAGGCCATCAAATGCTAATCAAGATGGTCAGTTGAAACATTCACACCTAGCTCCAGCAGACAAGAGTCCTTTGTCCCACCCTGGTCATCATTCCACAGATGTATAAACCCTTTTTCCTAGTTCCAACAGACCTCACTACCTCTGAGGATGCTTGCCACAGATGCAGGCGAAACGTCAGGAGAGAATGCCTCTAGAACATGGCCCTATATCCCGAAAAACCCTACAATGACCTAGTAACTTATAGTTTTGCTAAGGACAAGGACATCAAGCTGGATAATAGGGGTCAAGTCTTGGTCAATTTGCAAAGACACTAACAACAACAACAACAACAGAGACCCTTCCCATGACAGATAGTATGTACATTTAATCAAGGATGTGTTATGCCCTATGTTTCACATTTATTACTGAGAAACCCCCTCCCTTTACACTGATGTACTCTCTTGAACTTCTATGGGACTTTTTTCCCTTCTGAAGGACTCTTAGAAACTTCTTGGAAACTTTACCTTTTCAAGCCCCCTACGAATGACCTTTGCCTGACCCTTCCGTCCTATTCCCTTTTATTAAAAATGTATAAAAAATATAAGAAGCCACTCTCAGTGACCCTGGAAGGAGGAAATCTCCTGTTTGAAAAGAACCTTGTCAAAGGACATATTTGCATGAACAATACAATGGGCTTTGACCCTGGGGCTCAGAGTTTGACCCCCCCCCCCCCGAGGGAGATGCCCACTTGGCATAATTGATCATATCTCAACAGGACAAAGAGGAATGTTGGTGGGTAGGAAAAGAGATTGAAAGATGGGTTCAAAGCCAACCTTAAAGAGTTTGGCATAGACACCGAGAACTGGGAAGCCCTGGCCCTTGAGTGCTCCAGCTGGAGGTCAGCTGTGACCAGCAGTGCTGTAGAATTCGAGGAGGCGCAAATGGAGGGCGAAAGAGAGAAACGTGCCAAGAGAGGGCACATCAAGCCAACCCCGACCGGGACCGCCTTCCACCTGGAAACCTGGAAACCGATGCCCTCATTGCGGAAGGGAGAAGATGCAGGTCAAGAAGAGGGCTCCACAGTCGCCTACGGAGCCACCACCAGTACACTGACCTTGGAAGACTTTCCTACTCGGACAATGAGGGATCGCCTAAGTAAGTAAAGTAAGTAAAAACAAAACAACAAAACAAAACAAAGCGCAAGAGTGGGCCAGATTATCATTGTCCTTCTCCATTTGGCAATGCTAAATGGGGAAAGGAGATAGCTTTGTCCTCCCAGGGCAAGAGCATTGCACCAGAACATCAGAAAGCGCATCCTTGGCTTTCATCCAGTCACCTACGGACCTACCGCCAGGACACTGATCTTGGAAGACAACCCTACTCGGACAGCGAGGGATCGCCTAAGTAAGCATAAACATCGTACCCATCTTTTGAGAATCTGAAGCAGGCTTCTGGACAATTTGGGTTTGGGGAGAAACAGGACCCTGGAAGCATTATTTTAGCAAAAGTATATAGCCAATGTTTATTGGCAAAGGATAGAGTTCAATGTCAGAGCCCAGAGGGCAAATCATGGAATGCAGGGCAATTCACCCGGGAAACGGTGTCTCTTCGCCCACCTCGGAGGAGCAATTCAACATCATGCCTTGCATTTGGGGTTCAAAAGTTCAGCCTCAGCTTGAGAGTAATGGAGTTCTGCCAAGGAAGCTGTACTTGGAATGGCGTGCTTTGCTCCCTCCATCAAATGGACCTGGATCTTCGGGAACTTAAAAACCTTCTCGGTTTCTGCCAAGACTCGCCACGGATCATATTAAACGGTGCTTTGATTTGATTATATGTCTTAATTCATTTTATATTTATAAGCAAATGCAAGTCCTCTGACAATGAAACATGTTTTTGTGGCCATTTCGGCCACATTTCCTTCTTCACCCTCTGCACAGCTGGAAGTTTTTTAGCATTACGAGGGGAGAAATGCGAGTGAGAGAAACGGGAACGGAGACCCTGCGGTGCCAGTTTGGTTATAACTATAAATATGGAGATCTCTCCTCACAGTTCTGTCTACACAGAAAGAACAATACAGCTAAACAAACCCGTTAAATACCATTTCTACACCAATCAAAGACCTGCTGGATTGAAAAGATCTTTGCCTGCCAGTGGGAAAAACAAAAACAAAAGGTTCATCTACACTGCAAGATTAATTCAGTTTGACGCCACTTTAATTGCCACCGTTCCATATACTATGGAAACCTGTGAGTTGGAATTTGGTGAGGCGCCAGCGCTCCTTGACCTGGTCGGAATATCACTCCCATGAATCCACAGACAAAGGAGTTCACGGTTCTCAACCTGGGGGTCGCAACCCCCAGGGGGGTTGTTGGGCAATTTTCAGGGGGGGGGGGTCGTGAAGCTGTCTTGGTTAACCCTGCCCCTGCCAAAATGGCTGCTGACCTCCTGTGCCAGGCAAAAAGCTAGCACTCCTGGTCAGCTCTTCCTCCTGCTCTTCCCACAGGGCTGTGAGGTGGCAAGAGGAGGAGCTTGCAGGAAAAGGTGTTGTAGAGCTAAAATTTAGGGGTCTTTGCCAGGAGGCAGAGACCAATTAGACTCATCAAAGAGTTCTTTTTCCCTGGCAAGACAGAGAAGCATCCCATATTTTTCCCTGATTTCCCAATGAAAAGTCTCACCAGTTGAAGAAAAGCCATCGAGGTTTAATGCGATTCAGCTGAAACGGATGCAAAGCTGCAATCATTCGCCAAAGCTAAGCATGAGGGGAGTACACCAATACAGTCATATTTATAGCAAATTCAAAGTTGCAGAGTTCAAACTCCCCGCCCCGGCTTCCCTGTTGTTCTCTGCCATGATTGGGCGATGGGCAAACAGTTGGGAGGCAGCCCTCCCGCCCCCGGTGCCTCTGGACCAATCAGGAGGCTCCAGTGGTCCGTAGGAAGCAATGGGGAGACCTCTGCCACCTGGTGGCGACAGCCAATCAGGAGAGATGGAGGTGGGATGAGGGAACACAAAGGAATCTGGGAAAGGAGTAAACAAAGGAAATGCCATGTGGTCTGAGACAAAGAGCTCAAGCAGGGCTGCTTTGAGTGTTGTGAATCAACATGTGTCCTGATCCTTCCTGGCTGTGAGACAGGAGAACAATGATGGCAGCCCGAGGTTAATGCTAAGTAAACAAAAGCAGAGGGGAAGATTTCCCCTTACCTTATAGAAACTTTTGTCAAACAATTCTTTACTCTAGTGGGCCATCTTCCGAGGCTAGAGATAAGAATTTCCTTCTTTTATCCATGCAAGTGTGTCTTTGGCGGGAGGTTTCAGTAACCGCTAATGGCTTTTGTTTCTGAAGGCCAGGGGGTTCCCTTACATATTTCTTTGGAGGGAGAAGGGGCAAAGGGTCAGGAATACAAGGAAACATAAAAATCATATAGAAATTATACACAGGGAAATAATATGCTGCTATCTTCCCATCCAGGACCCCAGAGA
Organism: Anolis sagrei; assembly: GCF_037176765.1. Classification (NCBI taxonomy): domain Eukaryota; kingdom Metazoa; phylum Chordata; class Lepidosauria; order Squamata; family Anolidae; genus Anolis; species Anolis sagrei. The sequence goes on along the minus strand of NC_090030.1, from coordinate 36,659,077 downwards.
GAGATTAATAATACCAATTATAAAAAGCAGACGATATCAGGACACAGCATGAATTCATAAGTTGTCTTGAAGAAAGTTCATGGGTAGAGAGCGAGTCCTTGAAGAGAGTGAAGTCCAGGAATGTAGCAGAATTCAAAAAGCTACCAAAGGGAGTCTATGGAGTTCCACTGGGTCAAGACGCAAAGCCCTGCAATGCTGGGATGGAAGCCAGTCCCATGGTCCTTGGAAAACTACAGCTCGAGAGAGAGAGAGGCAGAGACCCCAAGGTCTAGCTATTCTCAAAGTTTCATGGGGTCCTCATTGTTGTTAAGACCTTGGCAAATTGACCAAGACTTAACCCCTATTGTGCAGTCTGGTACCTTTGTCCTTTGCAGGACTATAAGTCACCATCCCTTGTTGGGGGGGGGGGGCATGCTCGACATCAAAGGTGCACACGGGAAGAAGGGTCGCCTTTCTGCTCGGCCCACACGCCATTCTGAATTCAGAAGGGCGCGGGGGCCAGGCGGAGGTCTAATTGCAGGAGGAACTGTAACTCCTACATGTCTGAACATATTTTCCCCAACATATTTTCCAGTATTTTCTATTGGTAATGGGAGTTCTATGTGCCAAGTTTGGTTGAATTCCATTTCTGTTTGAGTTCAGAATGCTCTTTGATGGCAGGGGAGCTATACATCCCAGTAGCTCCCAAATGCCAAGGTCTATTTTCCTCAAACCTCTCCAGTATTTTCTGTTGGTAATGGGAGTTCTATGTGCCAAGTTTGGTTCCATTCCATTGTTGTTGGTGTTCAGAATGCTCTTTGATGGTAGGGGAACTATATATCCCAGCAACTGCAATTCTCAAATGTCAAGATCTGTTTTCCCCAACCTCCACCAGTGTTCAAATTTGGGCATATTGAATATTTGTGCCAAGCTGGGTCCAAATGTACAGTTTGGGTTCACAGCGTTCTCCATATGTAGGTGAACTACATCTCCCGTAAATCATTGTCAATTTCTCCCAGCCGTCTCCAGTATTTTCTGTTGCTCATTGGGGTTCTTTGTGCTGTTTGTTCCAGGTCTATAATTTGTGGGCATCTCAGTGGTCTGTGGAACTCAGAGGTGAATCGGTTGAAGGTACTGCAAATCCCATCATCCATTGTCCATACTGTTTTGTGATCAGTCACTATGCTTTAACTATGTTCAATTTATAACAATGAAAATACATCCTGCATATCAAATATTTCCATTGTGATTCATTAGAGTAGCAAAATTACCGTTATGAAGTAGCAACGAAAATATGGTTGGGGGTCACCACAACATGAGGAACTTTATTTAGGGGTCACGGCATTAGGTTGAGAACCACTGGTGTAGGTGCAACATAACCTCCGAGCTCCCTTGGAATGTCATTGACTTGAGTGGGACATCCTCCCAGGCAATTCCTGTACTGGGCCACAGTCTAAAATGCTTGCATTCTTCAGTGACTTATTGCTACCCAATGCTCTCTTAAGAGGACTATAACTCATCCACGCCAGTCTGACCGGAATTATGATTAACTGTTATTGCAAAAAGAAAAAGGAACCTTTGCAATCACAGAGTCTTTGTCTTTTTTTATAATGCAGTTTGCAAGGTCCTCTTTCCACACCATGGCATTTCCTCCCATAGATCTTGAACGGAGCCCTTGGAGAACCGAAAGGAGCTCCGAAATGCCAGGCGGCGGCCGTGTTGCTCTCGCTTGGGGCTCCTTGAGAGAGAGAGAGAGGGGGGGGAGCTCCATCTGCTGCTCAGAGCCTGGAAAGATGCACAGCTTTTCATCCTCATCCCCTGAACTTTCTCATTTCAGTTGCTCTTTGTTTTTGGTAGCTCTTGGAGCTCACCCGTGTTTGTGTTTAAGGATCAGGATGTTTTGGATGTGGAGAGTGATGACAATGAGTTTCAAGATGGCAATGGTCTGGTCAATGATACTGATGCAGAAAATGGTCATTTTCTGCATCAGTATCATTGACCAGACCACTGCCATCTTGAAATCCCTGTTCAAGGTGTAGTTTCTCATGAGAATGTCCTTGAAGGTTGTGTGGATGATGCTGTGCTCCCTGAATTGCTACCAGAGAATTCCCATGATTTGAAGCTTGAAAACAGCTCGGCACCTGGCCCAGCTGCAGAAATTAATGGCAAATAGATAGACAGGACAAAACAGAAGAGCCGAGCAGTGGCTTTGGCGTTCTGCTGGGCTCAGAGAGAGAAAGATAAGAGAATCAAAGCTAAAGCGAAACCAATTTCTGAGCGCTTGGGACATACCTTAACGAAGAGATAAAAGTCCCAAGTACAGGATATGTAGTCAAATGAAGCATTGTTTGGAATCAAGTCAAGTTCTCATCCTTGTTTCTTGAAAGCTTTGCTTGGAAAGAGTCATGCTTAAGTGCCTTTGTTTCATGGTTTATTCTTGGATTCTATGCTTTTATATTCATGCCTTGGATTCATGTTTCCTGGTTTGTTGGATTTTATTAGAGAAGTTTTTGCCTTTGTTTTTCATGGACTTCGATGAACTATTTCCCGGGACTACTTTGTTCCGGCTTATCTTCCTACCTAATTGGATTTACCTATTTCTTTAAAGTGCTTTTTACCCGGCATCCCTTTGTTTATCAAATGCTGGGAAAACCTTAGCTGCCTTTCCTTAGCACTGTCTTTTTTTAACTGGAGGCACGGAGTGATAGGGAGCCACCCAGCCTCTTCCACCTCCCTTGCCTCCTTCTCGGGGTCAGGAAGAGCCTCTGGCAGGAAACATTAGGGAATCACATCTTGGATACAGTTCTTTGTCTACGTTCTATGGATTTTTGGCTTTACTTTCAGTATGCTGTTTCTTGTATCAAGAATATTATTACCGTAACCTATGTTTTAGGATGATTTTTGAAGCTAGCGTTTGGGGTGTCCTTCTGCTTTTGCCTTTTATGTATACCTTAAAATACTTTGCTATTTCGTACTCTGGTGTGTACAATTGGACTTGCTTTTTCTATAAAACACTCTTTTATTTAATAAACTCTAAATCAGTGGATTGATTCCTGTTGGCTGAGCTATATTTGGACTAATTAGCTCTATATTTTGGGTGAAAAGATGTCACATAGGTGGCTGGGCTGCAACAACAACAAAATGAACCATGGCGCAAGAGGATCCCTTGGTTGGAAGACCAGGTTCAAAGTCTCATCTCCAATGGCTCAAGCGGGAAGAAGGCCTCGTGTAGAGTGCCTCAGGGTGGTCTTCTAGGGTCATAACTCTTCAACATGTCTGTCAATGACTGAGGATGCATTCGACACTATGGAATTAATGACGCCTGATCCCACGTACCTGTCATCGCTCAATGCTATGGTATCAAGGCGGTTCCCACCCTAAATTTTGCAGCATCACCTTAGATCTAACACTAACACTTAGGAAACACTGTGTGAACACCAAGCACAAAGTAGTTGCACACAATAACATCCTGTAGAAACTAACTAACTTACGAAAAAACCTACAACAACCCAGTGATTTCGGCCATGAAAGCCTTCGACAATAATCATTGTATTTCTCATGTTTTCAAAGGTCCCGATGGAGAGACGAGGGATCCAGGTGTTAATCCCTGAATAATATGATACTTTCTTCTGAGAGGAGATATGAGGAGGGCCATGTATAAATATGTGAGAGGAAGCCACAGGGAGGAGGAGGAAGGAGCAAGCTTCCTTTCTGTTTCCCTGGAGACTAGGACACAATGGAACAATGGCTTCAAACTACAAGAGAGGAGATTCCATCTGAACATGAGGAAGAGCTTCCTGATTATGAGAGCCGTTCAGCAGTGGAACTCTCTGCCCTGGAGTGTGCTGGAGGCTTTGAAACAGAGGCTGGATGGCCATCTGTCAGGGGTGCTTTGAATGCAATATTCCTGCTTCTTGGCAGAATGGGGTTGGACTGGATGATGGCCCAGGAGGGCTCTTCCAACTCTAGGATTCTATGATTCTTATGTACTTCCAAATCACAAAGTATCAGAGTTGAAAGTGCATCAGAAGAAGAAATGCTGGGCCTTATAAATGCAGCAGGACCCCCCGATCCCTGAGTTAACCTTCACTGTGCATTGTAGGAGAACAGACCCAAAATATCTCCGGGGAATCTGGGAACCGCAGCTTGCAAAAAGGAACTTTTCCCCACGGTTCTG